>NW_027175965.1:2040000-2075000 GCF_023055335.1 Clinocottus analis | reverse complement strand
CTCGCGCGCGCACCGAAGCCTGCTTTGGGCTCAATCCAGGAGATGTCCAGTTGTAATTACACGTTTCCAGGGATAATTATAGACCAAAGCTTTGGATTTGGGCTGCGCAGACATGGCCACAGACACGTCCCTTTGCCTCGGACACTTTGATGGTCCCACGCTGGACACCATGCGTGTTTTCACGGCATTTGGTGCCCTGTCACTGCTGAATCCATGACGGGGCGTGTTGTAATTTTCCCATTATTTGAAAAAAAAAAAAAAAAAGTGCTTAAAGAACTCTGATCTCAGAGTCTTTCATCCACCCTCCTCATCAAGGTATCAATCGTCACATTTTAGTGGATTACCTCGACTCTTTTTCTAATGCAACGGGCTGCGCTGTGTGGTCGTCTGCGTGCAACTGCGTTATAGTATTGCATCATCTGTCAACTGCCGTTAACGGCCTCGGTCACGTGACGCGAGGACGTGTTTTTCGTCAAAGCTCCCTCGGGCCAAATTTTTAGTGGAATGTGATGTGGCGTGAGAGCGTTTTCTACTTGCTGGCATCTTCATTAAATAGTTTTCAACAAACAGTGATGGAGAGTAATTAAGTCCAGGTACTTCATTCATTTGAATATTCCCATTTTTTGACACTGTGTACGTTTATTTCACTACAATTAGGGGGCTCATAGTGAACATCACATGTACTGTGACAGCACCAGTTGGGTTACCGGTTACTTGAATGAACTTGTTGGGGGTAGTATAACATGCACTCATAATACAACATATATACACAACATCATTGTACTAATACAAATAATGTTGAATGCAGGACTTAATAGTAATATAGTAAATGTTTTAGCATATTAACTACTATGAGCATCCACATCCATTGTTTGTCAGATCTCATGTTGTACAATTTAGTGATGTATAGTATAAGATAATGCAGACAATGTACAGAGCTAAAGGAAGTCACAGCACAAAGATTGTGTTCAACACATGAGTTTAAATATAATTTAAGAGATGTTTGTAAGTTCATCATATTTTTTTTCTTTACTGATTTAATTAAAACTAATTTAGGATAGGAATATATAAGCATTTTGCTAAGTATACCTTTTCAGTCTTTCTGTTTTCGTATATTCAATTGTGGCTTTACTTATCGTATTGTTATGATTGAATGAATAAAACACACAATCAAACGACTACAGATCCGTTACAAACGTTTATAGTGTAAAAGCTTTAAAACTGTTCGCCACTTAAATGTAGAATGAAGTTGCTGTGTGTTTGATCAGCATGTAGTGTTTGTCAAGCCTGGCCTCAGAGACACTGAGGTTTCAGGGATTTATTTAGTCCATTCTTTCAGTAACTCATGTGATGTGTGCACATGTGCGACTAAATACAGCATGTCCTACAGGATGTCCCAGTGTTTGTTTTTTCTCACTCTCACTGAACAGGAAGTCTTTTAATGTATAACTCAATGTCCCCATCCTCATCATGACAACTGCGGGAGAAAGAGGTGATTGTATTTCACTTAAATACTCCATTCCATTTTTAAAAAACAGTTGAAATATTCTACTTTTACTCCACTATATTTATATTATATTATAGCATAACTCAGACAGTGACACAGGAGGTATTTGGATACTGTACTTGAGCAAAACTAGCAATACATCAATATTAAAATACTTCATCGTAACTTGAGTTTGGCCCAAAGTTGCATTCAAAATATTCCCGAAGTAAAAGCATGTAAGTATTATCAGTCAAATGTATGTAAATATTTAAAAGTTAAAGTACTCATAATGCAGCAGATTATAGCCACTGTAAGTCTTATATTATAACATATGATGTTATTATGTCATTAATGACTGTATGAATGAATAGAAACCGTTATATCATAAATATTGTTGGTAAAATATTAATCAGCGATTAAGCACAGCTGTCAAATTAATGTAGTTAAGTTAACAGCATGATATTTTTCTCTGAAATATTGTGACGTGGAAGTACAAAGCTCAATTAAAGTACAAGTACCTTGAAGTCCTATTTCGGATAACAACAGTAGTGCATCTAGTAGCTGAACTACTTTCCACCACTACACTTTCTGAATATTTTTACTTTTATAGTTAATTATATATTTCTGCTAATAAAGTATTTACTCACAAATACGACATTGAATGACCTTTTTCTGTAAAAGAAGCATTTTTTACATTTCGGCACCGCTGCTTATTCATCTGCCAAAATAATAGACGACCATTAACGTGTCAAGAGCTTCAGTTTCACAACGTTCAAACGTTTCCTGATGTATACGCAGTATATCTGTCTCAGTCTGTCCTCAGTTAAACTGTGAAAGTGAACCCCGGGGCCGCTGAGAGCTCAAACGTGGATTGGACTGTACGTTTTGTTCTCATTTCACTCAGATGTTCTATTTTATATAGATTGATCTCCTTGGATCTCTTTGTAAGGCCTCCACTCCTGTGTAAAGTCTGTAATATATTATGATATGACCTCATATGGCTGGCTGACTGCTGTTGTAAAGCACAGCATGGGATCGTCTGGGAATTAGCAGGTTGATGTAAAGACGGAGAGGCATGTGAATTAAACATGTGAAGTATTCTCATGGAAGAGCCACACGTGGTATCTGACAGGTTTTTTTAAGCTGTCAGATCAGAGAGGCAGAGTGATCTAACATAACGCAGTCATCTTAGGTCAACACCTACTTTTTAAAAAACACATGCACACAGCGGGATCTATCAAAGCACCAATACCCCAGCACAGAAATCACAAAACCTTCGAATGGCTGCTGCAGGGTTTGTGTTTTGGAGAGCGATGATAAGGGGCGGGAGGTGGGAGGGGTTCCCATCTCTTTTAGATGTCACATGATGAAGATCAAACAGCGCTTGGCATTGAACGTCCCAAGACTGGAATGTTTACCTTTGACTAGAGCACCGGGAAAAACAGTCTTGTTGTCTCAGGAGCTGCTCACACCCAAACACGCACGCACGCACAGACACACACACACACACGCACGCACACACGCACACACACACACACACACACACACACACACCAGGTGAAATTTATGGTGATCTAAACTTTGCCCTTTAGGTAAAGAGGAGGATCTTCAACAGAAAAAAAAGAGTTGTTTCAAATCACACCCACAGAAAGAATGCATACCTGTTTGAATACTCCACAGGCCAACAGCCAGAGGCTTTCTGGGGTTAACGTTTATATGTACCTGTGTCACTTGGAAGGAGAGGTTCAACTTTTAGTATTGCACCTTGCTCCACGCCCTTAGGTGTAATACTAGAAAAGGTGATTAAACACGTCCCAAAGAAGGCACAGAGGCAACAGTATACATGCAGACAATACAGAAACAGATCAGGGAGTTATTAAGTAAAGTGAACAAATGGAAGCTTACAAGTACAGATTCCAGGGTGAAGGTTACTGGTTCAGGTGGCTTAAAAGAAAAGACTGCATTTAACAACAGTAACAATCTGACGAGGTACAAGTTTCAGGGTCAAGGCTTCAGGCACAGATACAGGTTCAGGTTCAGGTACAGGAACAGGTACAGGTGACTTGAAAGCAAAGGCTGCATTTCATTAACAACAGTAACAATCTGACTAGGTACAAGTTGCACTGTCAAGGGTACAGGTACAGGTAAAAGTGCGGATGCAGGCAGAGGCGCAGGTGCAGGCACAGGTACAAGTATAGGTTGAAGTACAGGCACAGTTACAGGCACAGGGTTCAGAGGGCAGGCACAAGTACAGGTAAAGGTAAATGTTGAGTTTTAGGCGCAGGTGCAAGTAAGGGTTCAGTGCTAAGATACAGGCACAGATACAGGTACAGGTAACGGTAAAGATAAACATTAATACAAAATGAAAGGTTAGGTACAGGTACAGGCTGAGATACATGTACAGGACCGGTACAGGTACAGAACCTGCATGAACCAACAATAACAGTCTGTCTGGAGGAAATGGGTTGACATGTATTGTACTGACTAATGAGGGAAATGGAGGTGAGCAGGAGAGAGACCAGGTTGAGGGAATGGCGCAACAAGAGGTGAATGCAGGGCAGCAGAGAGTGGCTGCATGTGCCACAGGTAAAGAATAGTAATCAAAGGATTCGGGAAGGGGGAAATGGGGCAGGAGGAATCATTAGAGCTGTAGATGAAGATTATATGCTTTATATGAGTGTGTCTCAATTTTGTTTGTATTGTTTGCCATTTAAAAAAATGCTATTCCGCTGGTCCACAGCTGGTGGCAGTAAACGTAGTGTGTGCAGAAGTAGACTGTCAGCCATTTAACATGGAGGTAAGTAATGCACAAAAAAGTGCACAGGTTTCTCACTTCATGATCTAGCACGTTTACATAATATCTAAAATCATGATTCATTCTATTTAGTAATTAGTTGTCAATTAATGGACTTTGGTCTGAGTGATTGAACGACCCATTAAATAAGTGATACTGGTAAATTTAAAGAGCAGAGTATGCCAGTGGAGGAGCAACCCCAAAAGCATTCTTAGCCACGGTTTGTAAGTGATCTATAAAGCATAAATAACTACCACTGTGGTATCAGACAGTGGTACCGCAGTCGGCACCACACGGCTTATTCCTGATTAATCAGGTTCATGGGTTAGGAAGGGAAAGCGAGAATAAATTGAGCAACTTGACCCGCAATGTTTTAGGATTGTATTTAGTTTAAAAAACACATCATGTCAAGTGAGATGACTATTTAAAGCTGATGTCATGGTGCAGATGGGAGCTCTGGTCTACGTGAGTGACCGTGTGCCGCATCTCGGCCCAGGACACGTCCGTGGTTAACCAGTGTCTTCTCCCAGGGCTGAGAAATCAGCAGCCAGGAATGTGATGTGAGTGGGCACAATGACGCTAATCCTCAGCAAAGTTGTTCTTTTTCTTCTCCTCTCCTTCTCACAAGATTTCCTTAATCGGATAATCCATGTCTTATTTAAACAGGCAGCGCAGATCATAGAACGGGGTCTGGGAGAAAAACACTAAAACAGAGCGGGGGTCAATAATGTCCCGAGGAGTCTCGGGACACTCTCGCTGCTTTCATATCGAGAATGGGAACATGGATTTAATGTCGGACCACAGCGTCTTGGCATGTTGTATGATGGTTCAACATGTGTGTTTGTGTAAGTGCTTCGATGGGTTTTTTCAAATAAGTGTATATGTTTATGAGCTTGTGATTGTACACTTGTGTGTGGGAAACCCAGGAAATCCAGGCTCCCATGCGCCAGCATCCATTGTGTGTAGTTTCCTCCCCTCTTTCTCTCTCTCTCTCTCTCTCTCTCTCTCTCTCTCTCTCTCTCTCTCTCTCTCTCTCTCTCTCTCTCTCTCTCTCTTTTTATGTTTGTGTGTGTGTTTAGCTGCAGTGCTTTCCTCTCTCGTTGTGGCTCTAATGAGAGGTAGAAGGAAGTCCGAGCCAGAGGATTGCACTTGGCAAAGTTAACTGGAAACAATCCTGTGAATGGGTCAAGCGAGCTGTGTTGGTAGAATTCACCATGATTGTGTCCCCATGGAAGAGAATGGAGTGTCCCATCCAAACACACTGTTTGTTATACTCTCTCTCCTCCTCCCTTCTCCCTTCATCAAATGAATGTCTGAATATCCGTTCTTCATTTACAACAGAGCAGTTTGTCCATAACATGCACATCAAAGGATGCTCTGCAGTACATAAAGGTTAAAAGATCTTAATACAGTCAGGGAGCGACACAGTCGCCACTCTGTAAAGTTGCTTGAATGGACTCAACTTCACTTTCAACTTTATTGTCCCCCAGAGGTCCAGATAATTGTGCCGCATTGAATTACAGTACATGCAGAAGGAATGCATTTTTTCTACTGAAGGGTTTATTTTTTCACAGATCATAACAAGCTCATAGTGGGATTCAGATGAACTTGTTGAGGCCCAAAAAAAGAAGGAAAGAAAGAAAAGAAAGTATGTTCATAGAAATTACAAAAATGTCCCGTCATATCTGAGGGTTTCTGTCTGTGTCGACAGTTTTGGTGTGTGCTTAAAATTTGAGACTTCTGATGCCTTCCAAAATATTTTTATTTGTACGTCAAATCAGACGTACAGACAAAAACCAGACGAAAATATCAAGGCCGAGTCATTTACAGCGGAACTTAGTCTGCACAGTCTGGACAGAGATGGCCAGCCAAGTTTGGAAAACAAAGTAAAGTGAATATGTTAATGTTAAACACACTGTGATGAAACAAGTTCAACATCTGGCCACATCATGCTAAATCATACACGTAGTCATGCAACAAATCCCCGTAATTGATCTAAGCAGCACTTAACTCTCGTCTCAGTTTCTTCACAAAATGTGTAACACCCTGTTTGAAAGAAATACCTTTAGGATACATTCTCTCTCGGGAATTAAGAGCAAATCTATGATTGAGGGTTTGCCTCCACACGACTCTCAACCGCACAACGGCTGAGCCGGCGGCGAGCAGGTAAAACAACGGTAACAGTGCTGACAGAGCTAACGGTGTTTATCTGAGGGGGAACCTGGTGAGGGTTTAAGCGACGGCGGGTGCTGGTCGTGACGGAGTTATCAGTAGTACTCGGTACAGAGCTGCAGGAATTAATGATATAGCAGCATAGCAAATAGTCGTTTGTGTCTACATTAATGCTGTGAATAGAACCTTTAGGCCAAATATAGGGTATTTATAAGAGATGCAAGCTTATATTGAGCTTCTGTGAGCTGTAGGGATATCCATAACGTCTGTAGGCTTCCTCCTTGCATTCGAAAATCACAATCATCATTCTGACATCAGCGTTGTTTCGTTTGCATTCAACACAAGCTTGAACAAAGTGAGCTGAGACTGTAAAATATGAAAGGGATACCACAGTTTATGAAGTGCATCTGAGAGTGAATGAAGGGATGGAATAATGATTATTTAGTTTGTGCTCCTCAGAGCGTTGACATTTTGCAAAAATGATCTTGCATGTAATTTTTTTAATTATCAGAGTACCACAAATTCCACCTGCCTCCATTGTACTGGCACAGAGGCAGACAGCTCAAAACCTGGATAAAAAAATGTGCCTGTAAAAAATAAACCCCCCAAACTATTCGTGTGGCGAGATGCCAGCAAAACTAAGAGGGAAAATATGTATTGAAGTAATTTGTAGCAATGGGACATCGCATATCCGTCTGCAGATGTCAGCCTGTAGGTCAAAGTATCCTTCCCCAGATCTGTTTTTCACAAGATTCAGTTTATGTCGGGTCACCGTAATCCGCTATTTTTCAGTTATTATGACATTTTCTGCGTGTTTTTAGATATTTTCTCTCAGCACGTCACATTCCATCTGCATTGAAGTTCAGAAGAGACCAAACATGCAGGAGCTGTAGCAGAAGGTTAGTAAGGGTCACTGCTGTTCTTACACAACATGGAGTTCATTGACCCTGTGTGTATCTGTACTAGTGTCTGTACTAGTGTGCTTGCCGGGAAAACATAACGTACAAGACAGAGAATAACACTCTTGCACTGGGGAAATCCTTGATGAGGAACAATCTCATGGGAGGATGTTTTTTCTCAACTAATCAGAAGGGAACGGGTTGTGTTTTGGGCTTTTGTTGGAGAGCTCTAGGAGATGTTTTTGTTTATCACTTTTGCAGAAACTCTCATGTGACACAAAATTTCTTGGAAGAACTTTTCCAGTTCTGTGCACTCAAAGTACTTAATCCTTGCATATGGATTTGATCAAATCTAGAAATTCATCCTTCATGATGAATCATGCGCATTAGCTCTTATATGTGCTCTGCGCCTGACACTGGGATGGTCTTGAGAGAATAAAAGTGAAACAAATAGTCTGTACATCTACATCTGAAGTTGGCTGCTGGTATTGGAAGAACACCCAGTCTCTACTCTAGCCTTTAGGAACTCAAAAACACTCAAGATATCTAAGATTTCCACAAAAAAAAGCACAGATTTGAAAATCCGAATATTGTTTGTTTTCCCTAAAACTGATCTTTTTCCCAGTTAAAATTGTTGCAGGTGAACCACGCAAAACGTACACTGGAACAAACTGTTGTTTCTTTGACAAGTGCACACACAAGTGAGCACAACACCCTCCACATTTAGAGAAGATAACTTTCAGAGACTGTTTACCATAATCTGCAACCTAATTGGATGACGGCATATGTTGACATCATATTACATGCAGGACAGGTTTTATTAGATGAGAGTATGTATTATTTCAATTGAATACTGGCAAATATACTTAAGTTGCCATTTAGTTCATGGTTGACCATTAACAATGTGTCTATAAACCTAGAAACAGTAAACATATGGAAACAACCTGATGTCTTCATCTCTTTATATATATATATATATATATATATATATATATATATATATATATATATAGAGAGAGAGAGAGAGAGAGAGAGAGAGAGAGAGAGAGAGAGAGAGATTTCAGAACGTCCCAACTAACCCAAACGAATCGAACAAACCCAATGAACACAACCCACGTATACAAAACAATGTTTTTGTTCATTCCTGGTGTTTCTAATTCCTCAATTGACCCTTCACTGAACTTCACAATATCTCCTTCCAACATCTCTGGGCAATAAGTATCATTATTACAGCACATTTAACCCACCAAATCCACCAACACCTCCAAATGTAGAAGGAACAGCTAACCCAAGATCAATGACGAAGCCTTTCTGCCATTATAAGACTTCTTTGGTTTGAAAATGGTACTAAACAAGCTACTCAAGCTTTTGAGTGGCAGATTGTCTTCTCCTCTTTCCTATCGTGTCAAAACACCCATCACCCTTCTTTTTTTTCAAGATGAAAAAAGTCCTGTTTGTTTTTTAGGTATGGTACATTTTGCAGACGTAGTACATATTGGATGTTGAGCTGAAAGTTCAACACTTGTTTGGCTTTCAATCACACAGTAAAAGTGCACTCACTTCAACACTGACACAAACAGAGATATGCAAACATCCCTGCAGCTGAAAAGTGCCGATAACGTCATATACACGCACACTTCAAGCAGTGGGTTTGTGTTTTTCCTCCCACGCTCCCGGGGTCCAATTTCCAGGGTTTACAGTAAAGGATGTTATGACACACAGGGTCATTGGGTAAGCAGTGTGAGGGCGGGAGGAGGCTGTAAAATGATTGACGAGCGGTCGGGCAGTCTGAGTCACTGCTCGGCAGCACCTGACTCCGGCTGCTGATACCGCAGCCGTAAACCAGGATAGAGAAGGTCCGTTTCCACTTCCATCATTGGCCCTCCCTGAGTCAGGCGTGTCTGTTCCTATTGTGTGTAAACCACCTGCTGGGGGCACATTTCTCAACAGTTATCAACATGAAGCGAAGCATTGACATCCTCTGAAGTGATTTCACACAAACAGCATGAATCATAAAGCGAATAGAAGGAGGAGGTGGTCGGCCGACGGGTTCATTATTTACTCGTTGAAAAAGACAACCTGGATGGTTTCGCGTCAGGGCACGATCTTGTTGTGTTGCCATGACAATCTGTCACTCATTATAAGGCAGTGCATGTCACAGCGCTTCCAGTTGCTTCACTCTGCACACACACCAGCAGCAAACACACACACACACACACACACACAAACATCTACACATTTTCACATTACTGATGAATGTTTGGAAGTTGGTTCTTCCTGCGACAGGACTTGAAACATCCCTTCGCACTCAGCTCGACACACAAACACACACAATGATAAGGCCCCACGGTTGTTTTGCTTTCTTTTTCCTTCTAAACCCCCCTTCCCCCCTTTAGATTGTTAGATTCCTCCGTTGGGGGGTGAAGAGGAGGGTTGGTGAGGATGGAGACAGAAACATGTACAACCCACCAAGGTCCTGACACCTTTCCCACACTCCTGACTTCTCACCAATGTTTTCTCCTTTTTAAAGACGGATCGGTCAAGGTCATTAGTTGTGTGTATCTTGTGTTTTTTTCATTTCAGTTTATAAAATAACTAGTTTAGGCTATGGCTGTCCCATTGGTCATACTTGTCCCTAGAAAAAAATAGCTAATAAATAATTAAACGGGTAACAGGGGTAGTCATGGTCTCGTTCTGGTCCAGGACATATTACGGTGTTGATGATGGTTTATTTAATAAAGGGACAATGCACATTAATAAAAACATTTCTGTTAAAAGTAAACAGTCAAACTCAAAGACATGCAGGTAGACGATGGGCGACCGGCAAAGTCGCGAGACAGCGGACAACAGACAGAGGGAAAGTACAACAGATTGAGGAAGGCAAGGAGCTCATGCTCTAGTGCTGACAGAGCTGGGTACCAATCAACCATTTCTTTGATTGTGCTTCTTTTAAAAGCTGTATCTGAAGGAGAACTGATTAGAAACCATGAGCCATGAATATTAAGAGGGGTCTTATATTGTCTGCTGCCCTACCTTTTCCCCCCCATCTCCCAACAGACAGAGGTGCCTTGCTTTCCAGGTAGATGTGGGCTGCAGGCCTTTGTCATGCCAGACACCGGTCCAGTTTTGACGTCCATCTTCTGGACTTGAACGTTAACATGAGGTCTAAGGGCTGCAAGAGTTGGAGTGCTTTGTGGTTGAGTTTTGGAGCAACATATGCACTGTTTTGTCCACAATTTTGCTTTGCTCAGGGGAATGAACCACAATGCGAAGGTGTTGTAAAAATAGCGACAACTCTGATGGACAGGGTCCGAACACCAGTATTTTCAACTGTTCACAAAATACAATGTTTCACAGGATGCTGTCCGACTCACACACTACGACAATAAGAGGGATGTGACGTCAATTAACTGTGGGTCCAGAGCAGGAAATCCACAGGTGCAATTAATTACAACTGCAGCCATGATTAATGTTATTGATTGCACCTGTGCTCTTTCTGAGAAAGTATTGACCGTCGAACTATTTGCTGTGAAAGGGGCCAGCTGGCTTACTTTAATAAAAACATCCTTAAGTGCTGAAACGGGGAGTCTTAAACACTAACGCTTTACAAACCAGTGTGGCTTTGCGTTGACTTTTAAAACCTTAATTTCCAGTAGTAACATGAAAATGACTCCATATGCGAAATCTGTGAGAAATGTGCATAATATGTTGTTTATCAGGCAAGCAAATGTCCTTTGTTCTGTTTTATAACCGATTTTAGGATTTCAGACTATTACTTTCCCTTTCTCTTGGATTCATGATGTTATTGTTATTATTATTTATTTAACAAATGTATCATATTTTGTCGACTACATATTGGAAATTTGTCTCGACTAAAAATGTGTTTTCATAATTTGCATTTCTGCATGAATAGTTGTTTTAATGTTGCGTGGCACTTAGCTTCCACTTTATACTGTAGCAAACAAATGTAATGCAATTGTTTAATTTATCAGGGTATTATAACTAAATGATGAAATGAAGATATATTCATATTACAAAATATGCATTACTTACACCTTCACATGTACCCCATTAAAGGAGACTACATGTGTGTTTTTTTCCTCAACACCTGTCTGACGTTGAACTCAACAAAACAACATTCTTACAACACAACACAAACTTCTGAATATCAGAAATGGGAGGTTGTCACACTCGTGGTCGTATCGACACATATCGTGCAGTACCTGCTCTCTATGCACACACACACACACACACACACACACACTCTCACAGCGGTCATGTTTTTCTGGTAGCAGATGTGTTCATAACATCAGCATGAGGCTTCTTGTGAATAACAGGCTGACATTGACCTCGATGTTGATCCAAACCTCGAACATCACCACTCTGTTTTTCAACTGTTACGCAACCTTACTGTTACACAACCTTACAACTGAGTTTGACGGCCTCTCCAAATGCACTGTACGTGTGTGTGTGTGTGTGTGTGTATGTGTGTATAGAGAGCAGCCGCTGTACAATATGTGTGTTGATGAAAAAGTGAGTTGATGAAAAAGAGCACGGGAAGAGCTCTTTTTACTCCAGGAGACACGTCCCCGCTGGCTTTATTTTTGTAATCATGATACGTCCATATCATTGCAGTGCAAACACTTAGTATAAAATATCATCTTTAACAAAATGTACATTCACATAAAACTCAATAAATACATCTTCAACAAAAGAACTTGACAAATATCGGATCTTTTATAATATATCTCTGAAAAATACTACAATGTACAATAATAGCAAGTAGTACCTACATATAACAATTGAAACCCGTATCATACAGTATGAAAATATCCAATTTACAGGAAAAAATATTGTACATAACTACTTTCCATCAACTTTCCATAAACTGTTTAAAGCAAGTGTATAAAAATCCTTATTTTTAATCTCTTAGAAACTCAAAGTAAGCATCCAAGCTACTATAGAGACTTTAAATCCATTATATTCTAATATGATATAAGTACAACTACATTATTTCAGTCAGTTATGGTGTCCAAATAAATCTCTCCACATTTGCCATCATTTGATCATTGAGTTACAAAACTGTTAAACAGCTCAAACAGTAAAAATACAGGCATTCAACAAAAAGAAATCCACAATAACCGTAGCCACACATTCAGTTGTGCTACAGCTCAACATCAAAAAGTGTTTGATATGTTTATGAAAATAGGTTGGCACATTTGAAAACCTGCTACCTGTTGACTACAGCAGGAGCGGGGAGGAGGAGGGACCCCCGGCCTGATGTCAAACCGTCCTGAAAAAATCCTCAAAGATTCACACGCCAAGCTCATGAAGAAGACACGGGTCAAAAAAGCACCTTACATTCAAGAGGACCGCTACCGTTAGCGCATGCATGAGGACTACATTAAAAAAGAGTCACTGTGTGTTCGCTGCTCGGCCTGTATCAACGTTTCATCAAAGCATGCATGTAAGAGCCACAGGCTTGCAGGCAGTGCATGCTAAAAACAGATTAGAGGAGCGTTAATGGCTGTGGTAAGCCGTACTGTGAGTAGCATGCTATACCATGAAATAAAAAATCATTTTTGTAAGATTGAGTGAGACTCGGAGGTTTAGGGTGTCTCCTCATAAACAGAAGTTTTTTCTCCCAACCAAAGCAGCTTTTAGTTTATAAAAAAAAGTAGAACCGAATATCTTAACAATAGAAAATATTTCTCAATAAACAAGCACGCAGAATTTCTACGAGGAAGGAATCACACTCGCACGATTACAGAAAATAAGTTTTTCTAAGTCATGCTTCAACTCCACGGAGATACAGACTGGTGTGGCTATGCACACTCTATTGGCTACATACACTATCAGGTCAAAATAGGGTCCAGCTGGTTACATGCAGGGGGCTGAGATAGAAGACGAACCGCTTTATTGCTACACTTTGACGAGGAAGAATCTGGAAGTCAAGCATCACAGGGAAACAGACAGCAAACAAGACTGAAATGCAGCAGTGGCATCATGCACTTAAAGACACTGAGCGGCTCGGCTCAGAGATTCAAGAGATACCTCATGTGCCGTTTGAGGGTTAAAGTAAAGGGGCATCAACGTCCAGGTAGTGATTGAAGGCAATGCCCTGTCATATTTTGGCAAGTTTATACCGTTAACTGCCAGTTACAATTATACATTTGGCTTCATCCACTGTAAAAACATATATCTCTGGGACAACAATGCCCCTGTAAGGTAATTCATCTGAATCGGTGTCCAATAAATCAATAAAGAATCTAAAAGGCAACAAAAACGATGGCAAGAAACTCAATGTGAGGAGTGGTCGCTAAGGCAACAGCACTGATTTGGTTTTATACTGAGAGAAAAGGGTCAGCTAAAGTTGTTAAAGGAATTTATGGATGTGGTTGTTGCGTGCTACACTATGAATTGTGCTATTTTAAAAAATATTTATGCTGATTTAGTTATTTGTAGTGGAGGAAACAGTTTTGGGAGTCGCCTCGGCATTTGATTGGCTACAGAGCAACGTGGCTAAAGCCTCCTGCCTCCTGTTCATGACACCCTGCGGTGTGAAACAACAAGCGGGGCTCCGATGTGGAGGGATAGGCCGATTGAGCGCCCCCCCAGGCCAGAGTCCAGGTCTCCCATCGGATGATCAGCTGCTTTCCAAAGACAGTAGAAGAAGAGTGGAGGTTGGCTCTACTTTCTCCTTTTTGTAATAAACTTTCTGCTCCTGCTGTCTCGTTGTCATCCATGCTATTTCCCCACCTCCACTCTCGATTTCTTGTTTTCCACAATCACCATGGAGATAGCATCCGTCACACCGTTGCTATGGGGACACTGGGCAGGTACCTGCTGGTGGAGGTGGTCGGTTTGGCCGCGCTCGGGCTTGGGTTCCTGCTTTTAGCGTAGGTGGTCACGGTGGGGGCGGGGCTCAGCCGGGTGCACACGGTGCCCTGGGCCAACGCGCTGGACCGGCGCTCGGTGCTGCTGGGCTGGTGCTGGATCTGAGGCAGCCTGCTGCCTTGCCTGCGCCCTTCCAGGAAGTATGTCAGCATCTGACCTTTGCCCTTTACGCTGACCTGGCCTCGGCAGACAAAGTCGTAGTAGTCCGCCATGAGACGATGGACATCTTCTGTCACCTGAAGAAGAAACATGGAGGGACGAGGTTTCTCATGATGTTTCACAGATGTCAGTTCTTCACATTAGGAGACTCATGTAAGCTGCTTTGATGTCATTTCAAATAATGAACAAAAGAAATTGCCATATGGCCGACACTATACATTGTATTTCTGAGAGTAGGATAAATATAAAGCTACATTCATGAGACGTTAGCTTCGCAGAAAGACTGGAAACAGCAAGCATGGCTCTGTCCAATATATCATATTTGTACATACACAGGAATCCCTCTGTTTGGATGTGTTTATGCTGTCCTTTTGAGTACGTCAACAGAAACAGATTCTAATCTCTATCAAATTTAAAGAAGCATGCAGTGGACTGCTGTACTGTACCTGTATCTTCCCTTGAACTCCAGTGCTGTCCATCCTACTGGCTACGTTCACTGTGTTTCCCCAGATGTCATACTGAGGTCTTCTGGCTCCAATCACTCCTGCCACCACTGGTCCAACATTGATACCTGGACACATTAACACAAACACACCCAGAGTTTAACTAAATGAACGCACAAGTTCACAATAACATTTACTCTGAGAAAGGTCTCCAAGTTAAAATGACTTGACATTTGAGACAAAGTACGGATACAACGACTTAAACAAGTTTTGAAACAATGACTTCTCCAAGCTCCCTAAGTGAGATCACAGTACCCTCATCTAATCATCCCAAATACATTTTTTAGGTTATTTTGTCCTTAAAAACAGAACAGGATGACATCCCTTTCACAACATGTCATGGCGTTGCTTCATCTTTACAGCTGCAGCTCTACACGTTTAGGAAGTCGGACAGCAGCATGGCACATGTGGACAAAGTGAAACTAGGCCAAACTTTTTTTTTTTTTTGTTCCACTTACTGGAAGTCCAATGTTTACGTAGATTATCAAAAGTTGCGTTTCTGCAACTGGGGTTCAGCCAAGAACACAAACACATGCGGTTTCTGCACATGGAGTCCCACAGTCTGCAGACCGGATGGCACTGTGTACACCAGGCTACGATGGGATTAAACAAGGGCTCCTGCTGCAGGCTCCCCACAGGATACCCAACACAATGGAACCCAGGACTTCAGGCCTCGCTGTGACGAGCTTCCTGGAGGGAACACTCTCCCGGTGATGCATTTCCTCCCAAACGTACCGGCACTGAGCGTCAGTGGTGTCCAGTGCAACAGGTCAGAAGCTCCGACGACAATCTTTACATAGACCTGTGTGTGTGTGTGTGTGTGTGTGTCTGCATGTGTGTGTCTGCAGGAGTGGGTCTTTCACTCGCCTACTCTCAGGACAAAGTCGTTGTAAGACTGGTAGTTGATGGCATCCAGGACGTCAAACATATCAATGGCAAAATCTGACACTGTGCATAAATGTGAGGTGATGGACTTCTTGACCTGTTAATCAGAAAAAAACACAAATATCAGGAAAACACAGATTAATGCACAAAGAAGAATTCTTTCATCAAAGTTAGGGAGTTATTTTATCCTTCAGTTCTGTTTTCCTGATGTGATTTCATCAGCTACGACCACCACAAACGCACACACCAGGGTATTTCCCCACCTTTGTGACCGACTGATAAGTTTGAGGGAAGTTTTGCAGGAGTTGCAAAAAGGGCTCTTTTGTTTGTTAGCTTTGCAGGATTTAAAGAAACTTTATGAATGCAGAATATGCTGAGCCACAGAGGCCGTTAATCCCTGGCGGAGGATTTGTTGAGTGAAACGTGACAGCCTTCTAAATATCAACGCCCAGAAAATAGCTACCTGCAAATATTAGGCCTCTCAAAAATGTCATGTCCATTCTGAACAATTTCAAAGCGCGCTAATACTCTGCACACACACACACACACACACACCTACACACACACACACACACACACACACACACACACACACACACACAGGATCAAACACAGCTGCTGCATGTGTACCTTGGAGGCAGTTGTAGGAACCAGCCCTACTGCAGCCATGTATGTACTCCCAATAGTCTTAATTTTCTCAATATCCCTGTAGCATTCTTTGTCCATCAGCTGGAAGGGTGAAAAAGAAAAAAAGGAGATAAAGACTGGAGCAAAGCATTACTGCTCTTACAAACTTTGAAAGCCTCGTCTTTGAAAAGGACATCGTGGAGGTCATATTGCACCCTCCAAATTATCTAAAGACAGAGCAAGCTGACATGACAACTGCAGGAAAACATATGAAAACAGCATATTTACGATGCAACAAAGACATTGACTCGCCTCATCAAAGTCAGCGATGATCTCATTGAGCAGCCTGAGGCACTCGACGCCCATGTTGTTCCCGTCCAGCTCAATGTAGAAGTCGTTGAAGTTGGCGATGGAGGCGAACAGCACTCCAACCTGAGCATAGGACTGGTAGTACAGGTCCTGGAGGGCAGAGACATTAAGTCAAAACTGATCTGACCAAGCCGGACTGCACTACTGTGGGAATCACAAAGCATTTTGTTGTCAAGTTCTGAAATATCTGAGATGAAGAGTTCCTCTGTTCATCTACAGACCTTTGAAATATACTTTCCATGGAGAAAATAGTCCACTTAAAAACAAATAACACTGTGTTCTGTGCATTATCCAGCATAACAGGGAAACTGTTTATGAAAGGATATTATTATTATGTGAGTACCTATACTCCTTATTGCACATATTGACTCCTGCTAAACACCTCCAAATGACATTTCATTTACTTTCACTAATGGAAAGTAGATGGACCAGAACATTATGCCTTGTCTTTCTTTCCCATTGGAATTTCCCTTTAGGCCTTTTAATACCTTAATATAGCTTCCATTCGTTAAATTACCAGGCGGGAGAGCGACGTGTTATTGTTTTTTTTGAACTTGTGAGTCTGTGTGTTTGTATCAAATGTGGGCCTAGAGACCACTGTAGCAGGAAGTAAGACAGAAGCCGTTTTGAGTACTTTACCACCAGTTTATATTTATTTCTGTCTGTCGTCTGTCAGTCTGTCTGTGGACTGATTTCGTCACCACAATCGTGCAAGAAGCCGTCACAGAACTTGGTAGTGCAATTGAAAGACCAGCAGATCGATCTGTAGCTCCTCCTGTCTGCATGTGAAAGACCCTCCGCGAGATGCTGAGCCATTGGTGTGTGAGTGAGTGTGTATGAGCATTAGATTAGATTCTGATGGGCAGGTGGCACCTTGTGTTTGAACAATGCTTGAATATGTGTGTATGAATGGGGGAATTGTGGCGTATCGTAGAGCCTTTTGCGTGGTTGGAAAACCGTAAAGGCGCTCAAGTCCAATTGGGATTAAAATGAAGGTCCAGTTTGAAGGCGGGTGTTGTCCAAGTGAGGGGTCCGAGTAGGGGGGTAGGAAGCGGGGAAGGAGTCATTGGTGTGTTCCCTCGTAAGATAGTCTCTTGTTATGAAAACAAGACTTGTACTAGTTAGCCATACATTGTGCACCCAAGACCCAACTGTGGCACAATTGACATGATTTGAGGCTCAAGAGTGCTTCATTGTTGTGTTGTTTCTAACAGCAAAACTGCAAAGTCATTTGCAAATACAAAACAAGCACATAAAGCAACCAAAGACAACCTTTTGGATTGCAGGTCACATACTGACTGAGGTTGTGGACGTTAAGTGCAAATAAAACCAGTATGTTTGCATGTGGCCAAGTTGTTCCCAATGCTACACAACTATTATTAAATCATTGTGTTCAAGTGGTGAAACTTTGAATTCCTGGCAGAAGAGTCCCACTGTGCTGTGTTGTGAATACAGTGTACGGGTGAACTTTAGCCCAGAGGAAAGAAAGGAAGCCTTTCTATACACTGTAGCTTCGAGGGGTCACCAATGTGCCGGGAACATACTTCCTGACTTCCTGCCCCCAGTGTTTACTAGTGTTCGCCTCAGATGATCCCAGCAACAACTGATGCACAGCCCACTGATTGTTGAAGGATCAGACCGCTGTTACTTTTTTATTCCTTATAATTTTTTAAGCAAATCCCACAACGAGACCAACATCAACAATTGAATTTAACTTACTAACCAATACTGTTTGTGTGGCCTTCATGGCTTAAGCCTCTGTGCGAAAGCGCTCCACTTTCTTTCAAAGAGCTGTTAAAAAATAAATGATAGTGCTGCAACTGCGTATTATATTCTTTCATAATGATGATTGTGCCCATTGTAGTTTATTCCTCTCAGCTCGTCAGTGTTTACATGGAACCATGTTCCAGCGCAGGCTGAGTAACGTCTGCTCAAGGTGGAAGCAGCAGTTCTGCATGTTTTCAAAATAAACTACGATGGCCATGTCCATTGCCATGAAGGAGCATGTCATTCGATGCACAAAGTATTGCTCTTTTATGTATTTTTTTTTTATAATAAGGGACTCATAGGACTCGTTAATATAATCTGTGGCTCTGTAGGGGTCCCAGTCAGTTGTGAGAAAATAACTTTGGATGATGTCCTGGTGATGTCATCAGGGTTATTTTAGTATGGGATTGTAGTCTTTAGATTTAACAGAAGAATAACAAACATACGGGTTTTATCATTTTGGGAAACGTATGATCCTGTATTTTTGGAGCGTGACCCATATCAGAGACTCAGTATTTTTTTGCAGTTCTTGAGCTTATTATGCAAATATTTCTCCACGTGTTGTTTTGAATATGCTAAACAGGATAAATTCTGGCTTGCAACATCAAAGCTGTGTCCTAATAGTTCTCTTCTGTTTACACAAAATATATAAAGTATTACAATTAAACAGTCTTCCTTCAAATGATCATAACCTTCTTAGGAGAAAGAGAAATAAACCCTGCATATATTAACTTTTAACATTATAATGTGAGTTTGCCTCCACTTTATTGCCTTGAATATTCATTTGAAAAATGTCTCCTGAAAGGAATTATCTTTTTTATTTGGCACACATTTACTGGTTAAGGACACAGTTTAGTGTTTACGAACCAAACTTGTTCTGTTGATAGCTGTGCATTTCCCGAAAGGATGTATGTTTTCATCACTTCCTGAGAAAGGGAGGAAGGGGCCGAGGAAGGAACAGAGATCAGTGGAGGGGATGTTCATCAATCAATGGACACAGACACGCAGGGCTGTCAGCTCACACTTCCACTTCAACACCACGACACATGGTCAGCTGCAGCAGTACTGCGGGCCCCAACAGCTGGGCTCGTTCCCGCGTTACGACCTCGACACCTTCTCTGGGATATGGGAAGTCCAAACATGAAGCCTATAAGCTGCTCCAGTTTTTAATAAGCAAAAATATCTACTTATGTCTCTGCATCGTTACCGAAAAGACCTGAACCCTAAAGCTCATTAGATGGTTTTAAATCTCCTATGAGCCAAGTGGGAATTTATGGGTTAAGAGGACTCTGTATTCAGTTTAAGGCAGCATGTGCAAAACCTGCGGTAATGAGACTGAAAAGGTGGGACTAATTAAAAATAATGATCTGTATGGGTTGTCCCTGTAACAGCCATGTCAGCAGCGGATTTACTTGTGCATGTCATTACTGTTTGCAGAACTTTATCATCACTGAGATCCAGGAGAACTACATTTTTAGCTGCAGCTGCCGACAGAAGCTTGGGGAGAAACACTTGTTCCATCTCTTTTCACAAAGAGGGTAATTTCCCCAAATCCAGCTCTGAAGAAATGTGTTATTGAATTTGCTTTAAATATTATTTCATCTAGGGAGCAGGAGATGTATTATATCATCCAGCAGGACTGAGTAACTTTATTTGGCTCTGTATAATATTCATCTGTCTTCTGGTCGGATTTAGTGCATGACAGTGAGCTTAGCTTTGTTTCAAATTGAAATATTGGCACGTTAATGCTGAAACAAGCGGGATCTCACAATGGTTCATGACATGAGTCGTAATAAAAGTTTTTAGACTTTTACCTTATCTTGGTTGTTCTTCTTGTGCATAACAGTTATGAAACTGCTCGCAACAGGACATCCCTCAAGTCACTGATCTAATTTAAAAAGAATATTTCTTCAATTGTGGCCCCAGCTTTAACCTGGGTGTGGACACTTAACACTGGAAAGTCTCTGCATGGTTCCAGGACCCTTAATTGTCTCTAGTGTGATGCTGTCGGACGAGCCTGGACATGTCTGTGGATGCTCACCATGTTCCTGGGGTTTGACATGAGGAAGTGCTGGGCCACATGAGCTGGCAGGAGGTTGAACAGGATCCGCTTGTTGTCCAGCTTCACCTTCTCCATGTCACATCTGTCCTCCTCCGCCTGGATCCGCAATTCACACAACACACACACACACACACACACAGTGGAGAGGGAGAGGTGAGTCCTGACAGAGTGACAAGAATTTCGATCCAAAATGAAGCTGATGCTATAGTGTCCACATGCACGGGACCGTTACTGTCGCACAGATCAGAATGTAGATGCAATTGCTTATCCTTATCACTAGAGGGAGATACTGATTCGCTAACAAGGCAAACGCTCACTGTCGTTCTTAAAATAGAAACATCCTCACTGACATGATCCACAGACTGTGCATGCAAACACACACACATTAAACATTGAATCTCAAAAACCTTTGTTTTGAAAAGCTGACAGTACAGTGACGAAGGTCCAACCGTCTCCATCACAAAACAACATGGTTATTGCCCTGTCTGCACCTTTTGTTTTGGTGAATTTCGAAGGTTTAATTTTCTTGGTCGACATTTTTGTCTGTGTCTTCAACCAAGAGAATAAAAAATAATGACACTCGAGCTGTAAGCTGTTGCCAGAAAGAGCTGAAAATCAACAACTCTGCACTTATTTACACAAACCTGCCCTACAACCTGAGCTACTGCCATCCTCTGAATATTACCTATCCACACATTTACAGACACACTGGATAAGAAGATGTTTTGCAGTGAGAACAACGAGATGTGCACATATGAAGCAGTAACAGGTGTGCCACGTGTTCACACAAACGCACCTGAGTTGCCCAGAGATAGTCGAGCCGCAGCTTCAGGTCCAGCTGTCTTGAATGCAGTGCGAGGGCTCCAGAAAACAGCACGGCAGCCAACACGGGATCATAACCCCGTGAGTGGAGGAACCCTCCTCTAAAAGACACACACAGAGAAACAAAATGGGCCGTTTGCTTCTTTCAATTCCTTGATGGGCAAATTACAAACATAAATACACTACATGAACAACATTGGACCACAAAACCACATCTTTTCCACATCGAACTACACGTCACGTGCAGCTCAGTCGTACCCCACGGCTTGGCGATAGCCGCTGGTCTCCATGACGACGGTGTATGTGACCGAGAGGAGGAGGAGCAGGAGGATCTTGAGGACCGAGGAGACTCGAAGGTAGGGGACAAGAGTGAGGGTGCCGGCCACGCAGGACAGCAGGGAGTACGCCATGTTGGTGCACGCTCTGTCCGCTGTTGTGCTGTTGCTGTCTGCAGGGAAGTCCTCCACCGAGAGGCTGGCGTTGGACCCGACTCGCCCCCAAGGAACACAACCCACCTGCGCGACGGGATGACAAGGGAGCGGGTTACAAAGGAGAAACAACTTTAAACAGCCGCACACTATGTATGATGTGGTGTGACATGGTGGAGAGGTGGATTTAATGTGTCCAGGATGATGATCAGCAGATTAAGCGATAGTGGAAATAATCATTACTTTTTGAGAAATAAGCTCGACCTCAACCAACTACAACACAAAAACCCTGATTTTACATTAATGCATGAGTCATAATAATCAACTGATATCAAGTCGACACTATCATTACGGTGTTCTGCATCATATGACTGGAGGCTCACACAGCTGCAGCCCCACGTGCATTTCTTTGGGGTTTTGACCCTTTCTTTCACAAAACAAGCTGTTCCAGGCGTCTCTTCAGGTTCATCTGGTTCATCTTTGTCATTTTTTATACACCAAAGAAAAAACATGCAATGATTGGATTAACCGATAATGGAAATTATAAAAAGGCTGTGGGGCCATTTCTTCTTGACATCCTTTTGCTTTATGTAATTTTACATCTACAGTAGTCACACATCCACACAGACACACACATCTGAGCCTGACCGAGTTTTGCTGCAGACGCTGACACCAACCAATTTGCGTTTGAAATATTTAAATGGTTATTTTACACTTCAGCACTGCTTGTTTTATTCTTCTGAAACTCTGAGACAGCAACATCTGCTCGGCTGTGACTCTGCCAACTCATGTACTGCAGAGACTTGAAGGAAATGATGGCACTGTTTCAACTGTTCCTCAAAAGCTTGGTTCTACGTTGTGCACTTAATTGTTTTATTACCATTATTTTCATACAGGCCTGTATTGATGTTTTCAACCTCTGTGTTAATCATTTATAAGCAATTAATGAATGCTTTGTAACGGGTTGACATGCACACTGATATATTCTCAGTCTGACGCAAAAGACATGACCTAAGATCCACGGTTACATTTTCTGGACCTTTCAACTGCATCCTGTGGTCTTTCTCAGAGACTTACGTTTGACATCATATTACTGAGGGCACATAAAGGCAACTGACGACACCAACTCATGAAGCCTGTGAGGTGCGGTTGAAAGCCACAGAAAAAGTTCAATCTAATTTGAATTGAGGTCAGTAATGAACTTTCACACTATATTCTAATTAGTTTTAACCTTTTGTATTGTCTTGTCGCTGTAGAGCGCTTTGAATTGATTTTGAATGATGTTGTTTTTTTACAAGAAATCTTGAATTCAACTAATTATAATATACTGTACATATAAAAAGTACAATCTTACCACACAGGCCTGGGTGACCGAGTAGGTGAGCAGAACAAGGAAGACACACAGCACTGTTCGGATCTGGATGGTGAGGCAGCCCGGTTGGCACTAAAACCAGAGGAAAGAGGAAATGAAGCACTGTTTATCTGCCTCAATAGCATTTTGGACACACCATTAGCCAGGAGTGGAAATGAAAATGAGTGCATTTTGTGGTGTGGCTCATTATGTGCGGGCCCATTAGCGGAGACGCTTAAAGGATATTATGACAGTTCAATGTAGCATGATGCCACCGTGTCATATGGAGAGTATGAACGTGAAGTCAAAGCACACAGAAGACGTCCCAGTCGCTCCAACCTGACAAGCATACAGTAGCAACACCACAACGTAGAAATACTCTGTTCTAAGTAAAAGTCCAGCATTTAGTCATGAAGTTCATCAGAAGTGAAAGTACTCATTGTGCATGATCGTTATTTCATAATAAAGTCTTTTAGACAATTATAATTATTAAAGCATTAATGTGGACATCCTTTAATCGCAGCTGGTGAAGGATGAACACATGTTACTGTTTTAATACTGCTTTACATACTGCTGGATATGTTATGTACAATAATACATACTCATTTACAGATTATATATATATATATATGAATAATGTAACACATTTAGTAATATATGTAATTTTGTGTAATCTGGACTCAAAGGTACTTACTGCGTTTTGAATTGCTCTGAACCGTGGACTTTTGAGTTTAGAATAGTTACAGGAAGTCTTTGTGATTCTGAACAGACAGTTTGTGTCTGAAAGAGTTTAAATGCTTTGTTTCGTGTCGTGCAGAGACTATTAGTCACTTAATGTATTAGTCCAAGAGGAGACTCTTCGGAAAATGAATTGTTGAAGTCATTCATAAAGCATAAAAATGTAAAAACATTCACTAATTCTAGCTACTATAATAAGAGGCCTTGTAATCTGTCGTCGACACATTCATTGATAATCTAAAGGAACTTTAGTAGCAGCCCCAGTGTGATGTTATTTTCCTGGTGGGAGCTACAACACTCATTCAGATGTGAGTAAACTACTATCGACGCTCTGACTGATGCCTTCGTTCATTTTCTCTCCCATAGCGCAGCTTAAACCATTCAGAGCATCTGTTTCGTGTCATCAAAGACTGGTCTGGGAGTCTTACCTGAACACTGGAGAGATGCAGGTACATGACACAGGCCACGTGGAAACACACACAGAGCAGCAGTAGCAATAGCACCAGCATCCCCCTGAGAGAGGAGAGGAGAGACCAGAGTGAGAAGGGCTTTCCCACATTTCCACTGACTGCAGTGAAAACACCTTCCTTGTTTTACTGTCTCACGACACCCCAGCGAGATCCATCCAATTACACCCCACAGCAATTGAGAAACTATGTGTGTGTGCGCGCGTGTGTGTGTGTGTGTGTGTGTGTGTGTGTGTGTGTGTACGTACTGTGGGATCATTAGCAAATAGATAAGGCCAAACAGAGCGGCGAGGATCAGAGAGAGAACCACCGCACTGATGAAATGGTCGTCGTTCACCTCGTGGTACTGAAGGACAAAGAAGAGAGGAAATGTCAACATGAGAAGCATTCACCACATCCATCCTGTCAGATGTGTATTCATGTCTTGGTAAAAGCAGGAGCAAATAATATCCTTTTCCACGGTGTGATATGGTGGAAGACCATTTCTTTCAGACGTCGAGGTCGTGCTCTCCAGGGCATTTGCGGGGCGTTTGCGTTACGAGGAGTCTTTGGAATACATTTGCATAAAAGTTAACGGCAACAATGATTGTGTAAAATGGTCTTAGATTCCACTGCTATTAATCCCTCAATTGAGTCGTGGCAACAGACCAAACAATTGACTGAAGAATGACCTTCCCGGGGCTGGTGTGCAGGGAACATGAGAAAGGACATAGCCAGCAGGTCCACGCACGTGTTGCGCTGGATCGAACATGACATTAGGGGTATTGTTTTTATCTTGTGCAAGTTCAGATCTCACCACAGAAGGTATTCTTCCTTTGTGCAGGAGATTGAAGCTTTTAACGCAGCAAATTGCTTTTAATGAAGCGACATTAATCGGCTGGATATGAAATTATCCATATTAACGGGACAACGAACATGTCCTGAAATATGAGTTTATAAAAGATGTCTTCATCATAGTTGCGTGGGAGCAAATAAACACTAATTTGAGTTTTAATTTGTTTCCACTGGTGGCATTTCTTCCTGAAGGGGGAGAGAGACTTCTAAAATCTGTTAAAAAATGTGTTCTTACTGCGTAGGAATTTAATTTGTCTGCTACCAGTTTGAACGTCTAGATTACACAGAGACAAAGACATTCTCTCTCTCACACGCACACACACACACACACGCACACGCGCACGCACGGACGCACGCACGACTGCACGCATGCACACACACACACACACACACACACAAACCCATCCCTCTTCTGTGTCTCCTTTATGGCTCTTCCCACGCACACACAGGAGAAAGATATCACGTGTCCTGCTCAGACGTTCCCAAATCATTATCTGCACCCCCTCCTGAGAAGGTGGGTGGATTCTTCATACACACACACACACACACACACACACACACACACACACACACATCACAGACAACAGGCGTGGGAGAGAGGGAGAAAGGGGAGAAATTAGAAATTAGAGACAGTGTTGGGTGTTTGTGAGAGAAGAAGAAGGGAGAGGGAGGGGGGGGGGGTGCAGTCACGAAGCAGGTTACGTTCTGTGTGATGAGGAAAGTACACATTTGTTGCATTTTGTAAACATGAATCCATGTTGCCGGCTAATGCAGATGGTCAGTGCGTGTCCTCACCCTGCGCTCCCGGTCTCTGCTCCTGTAGAACAGGGTGATGTAGTTGAGGTCTGTTGTCTCGGACTCGGTCTGCCGCGCCTCGATGAGCCGCCCGATGTAGCGGTTGACTCGTGATCCCGGGGAGTTCTGCACAGCCGTGGCTGAGAAGGACGTCCGGCTCCTCAGCTTCTCTGACGCGGTCCGCAGGGCTCGCCGCTGTCAGACACGGAGAAGGCAACCCCATAAGTCTCTGCAGAGGCGAGGCCTGTCCGATGCGTTCAAGTTGACTGGCGCCGTGAGGCTTACCGATACCAACGTATCGCGAGGTCAGCGTTTTACCAATGTGAGATGTTGTCATAACTTTAAAGACATCAGAGGGAACAAGATGAAAAGCCTGAAGCCTTGCTGGCCTTCTGAGGCCAGGAAGCACGATATATACACCAAAAACTAAATTGTTTAATCTTGTTTGTTTGAAAACTTTAAAACCTCCTTTCCATAAGTGGGTTGGAAAAAATATCAAGTTTGTCTTTGGAGGGTTGAGATTCAAATGGTATATATATATATATATATATATATATATATATATATATATATATATATATATATATATATATATATATATATATATATATATATACAGTATATTTAATGTGTGCCTTTTTCACCAAAGACATTTTGACAATTCACAGTAAGAAAAGCATATGTAAATTAAGGGTGACTAATTACTGGCTACAGTCAGGTATTAAATATAAAACGTAAGCCTGCAATTACATGATGAAAAAGATGAAGCCTAATAAAAGAGACCAAATTAATCCAATCTGTAAAGCGAGAATATAAAAATATGTTTAAATGACAAAAATAATTATAGGCTCAGTCAATCTGATGTGTTCAGTTGAAAAAAAAGGAAAAGGAACAGGAACTTCAGACTTAATCATGTTATTCAGTAGTTAACACACCAGCATTGGAAGATCTAATCAGCCATAACAACTGATACGATTTTCAATTAGATTGTACAGCGGACAGGGAGCCAGTGCAAGGAGGCTAGAATGTGTGTTTGTATGATGTCTTTCCTTAAGTCTGCACAGATGTTTAAAAGTATCATCCCAGACAAACTGCATTCTGGGATATTCCAAAGCAATACATTTCTGTTATCAGGACAATCACGCATGCAGAACTTTCCTTTGGTTGGAAGCGGATACGGATGTCCTCGCTATAAATGAAGTTATAATTGACCTCAAATCTGTACTGCAGCCCAAACGGCTCAGACACAGAGTCTTAAATGCAGAAGCACAGGGGTAAATAATCACATTAATGATGGTTCTGTTGATGTCTCCGAGTAAGCAACCAGCATGACCAGAGCTCTGACTGGTAACCCTGAATAGAAAACAGTCACAATTCATTGTGTGTATGAGGGTTCAGTCCAGCTGAGGGGTCTCTGAATGAAGCCTGTGCAACAAGCAACAATTTTCACCTTTGTTGATTGTTTATAACCATATTTCTGGATCCTTTTCCCCACGTATGTGGGTATACAGCATTTCGACTGTATTCTTTATGACCATATGTTTTTTTTTTCTCAATAAGCTGTATCTAGTCAGCCTTAAGTGTTTTTAGACTGAGTGAATGCTCAAACGCGAGCAAGTCAATGTGCAGTTAGCATGATGCATTTACCATACCATTTGAGTCTAGTCTAATGCTAATGTTTAGATAGCATGTGTCATATTTAGGAAGTTAGTAGTAAAGTAGCTATGTTTAGAAAAACACATTTTAGTTTCTTGTCACCTTGTAAAGCCAATTACTTTTACATGGGCAAATTTAGGATGTCACACTAACCTGGTAACTAAATGAGAATGAAGTCATGAACAACAGGATATTTTCTATTACATTTCTCAGTTTAAAAGGTCTAATTTACAATCTGAGGATATAAGAATGGACTTTTTGTAATACTAATGCCACAACAAAGTTCCAGGCAGTAATTATTGGGAAAGATTTAGGCAGATTCCACAGTGGTTTGATTGTTATTGTGCGTTTTACAGTAATTGCCTTTTGGGTTTGATGGAGTTGGCATGTGGAAGTCATGTGGAGGCCTCCTGAGCAGAATCTCAGCTGTCAGATGCAATAAACTAATAAAAGAAGGCCCAAGTTGAAAATAATCGTAATTATCTGTGCAACAAACTGTAAAAAGTGGCACACTAGCAGTATAAATGCATTGATTATCTTTTTCACAATAATATCACGTTTTCATCTGTATGTGTGTGTTTTGTTTAGGTCTTTTAAATCACCCATATATACAATGACTTGCTTGTTAAATTATATTTAATTTTATGTTTGTTTTCATAAGTTTTTCTTCTCACTGAGAATGTTGTGTATTTGAGATGGGAGGAGGGTTTTCTTGTTGTGGATGTTTGTTTCTACAGTATTTCAAAACTAGTGCAGCGTGCTTTCTGCTGATTGCTTGACTTCTGGTATTGCAGCTTTCCAGAGAACCGCTCATACAAACAACTTAAAACTCAACACTGCTTTTCCTCGGCTCCTCTGCAACACACACGGCAAGTGTGAAGTGTATCGGATGAACGGTTGGCGAGAAGCTCAAAGGACAGACAGACAGAGACTCCTTAGTTCGATGAAAAAAACACCTAAAAAAATGGGATGCAACTGTTAGCCTTTTTAAATCCACAGCATGTTATTAAATGTGCCTTATCTGTCATAAACCAGGCACATACTGTATGCTGTAGTTATTCATAGTTCAAGTCGTTACTGTAGCTATTATTAGAGCGTTTACCAGTCAGTTCTCTGTCTCACTTAAAGGCGTTTGACAGCTGCAGTGCAGTTTCATAAATAGAGTGTGAAGTTCTCTTCAAATGTACGTCCGCTACAACGGAGTGAAATTGAAAACGGCTCACTTAATCATCCAGCTGTACTGGAAGTGATACAGTGGTTGTAACATAATTACTCTTCTCTGATCTTACGTGCCGTTCATCAATCTTGACAAGTCATTTTGTCTCATTTTCATCTTTCAAGGTGGAAGGTGATTCTCATAAAAATGTTAATGTTCTTGGTGCAGTTTTCCTTGTTTCAGAAATTGTCCGTATCTTTGAAACGAGACAGAATAAAGTAGATTGCTGCACTAGTGTCAAGAAAACAACAATTTTGACACATCCTGAAACAAGCAGATTTGTACTAGAAACACAACAAACAATTCAATCTCATTGGTTAAATTAGAGTCACTAACAAAATGAAATCTGCAGAATGCATATCATGCACATGCAGCATTTGGAGGCACTGAGTCTGCACAGGGGTTGAAGGATACAAATGATTTTGGGAATACGAAATGCAAACAAAAATACATAGCGTAAAAGTCGGTTACAAGCCGCTACTACCTTCGGTTGGTGTCCTCGCTAGCTTCCCGCTGTTGCCAGTTAGCGCTGCTGCTAGTTCCCCGCTAGCTCCCTGACAACCACCGAAGGTAGCATGACCAGCCCCGGCCTGACGCCCGACTCGGGCTGCGGGGACCCGCGAGCAGCAGCAACTGGGAGCTAGCAGCAGTGCTAGCTTGCTACAGCGTGGAAATAGCGGGGGCACCCATCGAAGGTAGTAGCGGCTTGTAACCTGACTTCACGGTATTCACAAACGCATTGTAATTAAATGCAGCATTAGTAATATCTATACATTTGTATATCGTACAGCTGCGCAGGTTTATTTTGTCTACACCATGTTGAGAGTATCCTTTTACCCAAATAATTTCTACTATCATAAATCCATTTAAAAATTACACTGTGTCCCAAAGCTAGCAACTCTGATAATCATGTAACAATGTGGCTAATGCGTCCGCTATATATATATATATATATATATATATATATATATATATATATATATATATATATATATATATATATCTATATAGATATATATATATCTATATAGATATATATATGTATATATATATATATATATATATATATATATATATATATGTGTATATATATATATATATATATATATATATATGTATATATATATATATATATATATATATATCAGTTCCACATGTACACACACTCTCAGCCAGTTGAAAAGATGTGACTTTACATAATACCTATTGCACTGGTTTACTTTTCAACAAGTAGTTGTATTGCAGGCATATTGTAGGATTCATGATTCTGCAAAATCTAGAAATCCAGATTACTGTGTTTGTGTGTGCATGTAGCAGATTATGAATCCAAGCAGGATTTCCCTTCATCACACATGGACATACAAACCCACTAAAAGGATTTCTCCTACTACGTAACCCAGATATATTGATACCCTGCACAGTAGTGGTACACACATGCATGCAAATGTTTAAAAAACAGTTATGATTTTCTATGAGATACAGGCTCTGCCTGTTAAATACCTTGTCGTCATCATCACAGGACATGACGTTGGAGAAGGGGATCTCGGCCTTGAACATCTTCCGACAGTGCATCAGCTGCACCAGCAGGTAGCACACCGTCTTGAACTTCATCCTTTTGGCTGGTTTGATGTCTGACAGAATAAGACCGGGAAAGATCTGGAAGTGAGAAGACGAAGATAATGAGATGAACAGGAACAAAAAAGAACAACTCTAAATATTGAGAGATGATGATCTCCTCACATATAAACAGTTCTTCATACAAGGCACCAAACTATAACCAAGCTGTGCTTTCCACTCTCTAAAACAGCCTTTCGAGTATTTGTATAACCATATAAATATCCTAAACAGAGCATGGGCTGAGACCCTGGAGTCATTATATAATAGATTGTGGTTGAGACGGCTCACACTGCTACGTCCTGTAAAACCACGCCCACCAGGTTTTCAGCATTGAGCATCACAAGCCAATGTTGAACATGTTTGCAAATAGAATTTGCTTAGATTAGTATTTTACACATTAAAAACATACAAAATTGTCTATATCTAAATCTATATGATTTTAGTTTTTTTTAAAAAGGTCAGAAAACGTTGGAAAAAAAAATATTGACAAAGATGATATATTTTACAGTCTATTGTACTTTAACGTGTGTTTGAATGTGTCAGCCGCCTTTATTTACCATGCTATGTTAGCTTAGCATTACATTCAGGCTAGAGTTAAAATTCAGAAGTACGAGGAATGAAGTGGAAATGTTGCTCTTTCTATGGTGCGAAACCAGAAATTAGAAATCTTCAAAAAGTCAAGGCAATAACTAAACCTACAACCACGCTGTCTTGATTTTCACTAAATTGAACCTTAAAACTAATGTTTCTACCCTTTACCTGCAAATTTGAGCTCAAATTTCAATGTGCTTTTGGAGAATTTTCTCATTGATAGAAAAACAAAGTGTGGGATTTTTACAATAAATTGTGAGTGTGCATCGTCACAAAACCTTGATATTTCAAGTGTGTATTTGTGCGTGTGTGTGGTCACAAAAATACTGCAGCTGCAGATTTAAAATGCCACCCGTAGACACACACACTCAGCTCTTGTACAGTAAGTGGTGAGAGATAGTGATCCTTGTCAGCTTAACACATGGTCCCTTCTCCCTCTCTGCATCAGAGGATTAACTATTACAACACTGATAGATGTGTCGCCTCTGGAGTAAGGGGAAGGATGCAAAAAAGAAGAAGAAGAAGATGACAGCGTCATACTTTGCGTCTGTGTGATGGCACGATAAAAAATGTCTCGATGTGATGTTTCTGAAGGAAGGCATGTCTCTCGTGGCCGAAGCCCGGCTCCACCTCGTAGTCTCCGTTCAAGCACTCCAGGGTGGTCTTTGTGATGTGCACCTTGCTGAGAGCACAAGCAGAGCAGAGGACGCAGGCCCGTTAGTGAGGAAAGTCCGACACTAAAGCCTCAAATCATTATCACCCTCATTATTTTCAGCGGCCTAATAGGCCCTCGGCTGACTGAAAATCCTCCACAGTAAAGACATTCTCATCCCAATGACTCATTTAATCTGATAACGAGTCCTAAACTTCCATTGAAACAAGACCAAAGTGAGCCAATGAGGTGACCTCATTTCACTGCTTCTTAAATGCAAATCAGCTAGTTACTAGACATGGGTTTTCTTCAATGAAGTATTAATTTAATACTACATGTCTTGTTTTATTTTAAGCTGCCCTCCTTTAAAAAAAATTAAATCCCAATAACCTTTTAAAACTGAATATGAGATAAGGTAACTATTTTATCCCTTTATATTATTAACAAACCACATAAAAAGGGCAAAATCAACAAAGAATAATAATCCTAATAACATGTATTGCATCTGTAGCCAAAGCCTGATGCAGCTTAAGTCTGTCTCTGTCATGAACTTCATCGTTGTGCAAAGACTATTAGAAACCTGTGCCACTGTATCTGGAAAACATATTGCATAGTGCTCTTTCTCGCTAATGATAATTAGCTTATGGCAGATATAATGTGGTATCAGTTGACAACAAGAAATTACGCTTAAAAAATGTCCGCAGATGGATCCCTTCCTAATGGGGTTCCAAAGTAGGAGACAAAATCCACAGTCCTCCTACATTACATTAAAAAATTCAGCTTAAGCTTGAATATATCTACTTTACAATATGCTGCTATTTTTGCGATTTTTGTCATAATTAGAAAAGATCTTATAATTATCTCCTGTCATGATTATGCCATCCCTACTACATCTTTGATAACCATGTTTAACTCTTCCAGCTCATAAACCATCTCATAATTATATGATACAGCAGATATTATCACTGTTAGATAGAGATCTAGTAATTATGAAATTATAATGGAGATGCTATATCATAATACAGCTTCATAATTACAAGATCGAGTATCCAGTTTTTTCTTCTTTTGGTAAATGCAATGTGCATCTGTAAAGCAGTATTTTAAAAAGTACTTCAGGCTGTGGCTAAATGCACAATACCTGTCAGGTGGTCAACTCATTTTAGTTTTCAGTAGATTTGTTTTATATTTGTTGTGTCAGTAATAAAGACAGGTTTAAACTTCATGGTGACATATTGACAAGTACACACATGAAAAAAAGACTACATTATCCATGTTACTGTGATTGAATGCATACATTGTGAGTTTGTATAAGTCTCTAGCTCTGTTGCTGGGATACTGTGTGTGTGTGTGTGTGTGTGTGTGTGTGTGTGTGTGTGTGTGTGTGTGTGTGGGTGTGTGTGTGTCAGCACTGTGACTGCTCAGAGTCCAGCACCAGTGGGTGTAAGAGTCAGCACTGACCCAGGCAGCCCTCCAGCCTCCATCACATTTGCCAGCGTGACATCGTTTGACCAGACGTCATACTGCCATTTCCTGAGGCCCAGAACGCCACACAGCACCCGTCCAGTGTGCAGACCAACACGCATGTTCAGATCCACTTCTGTCGCCTCCACCACCGACCTGCAGAGGGGGCCGATGGGGTTAGAAATGTTGTCTCTGAAACTGGAACAAGACCAAGAGAAGTTAACTTTTTGGTTTATTCATCATCTGAAGAGATGAATGGTTTATTCATGTTTGGTTGTTTGCCAGCAGGATGTCGCAAATCCTTGCATGATCAGCCAATGAGAGAACAAGTATTAGTTAAAGAGTGCTGCTCTGATACCAGGTGTGCATCCAAGCATGTGTGAGAGAATCCAGGTCACCGTCAGGTGGCGGGTCCTCTGCCTTGGACTGAAATATATTGAGAGTTAGGGACGTCGTATTAACATTGAGCACAGGATGTTTACTCACTAGATCGGTGTTTGAGACCCAAATGGTTGTTTAGTTATTGTTATTATACGTTTTCCTTGGACTTCACGAAGAGCTTTTGTTGCCTAACCTAAAGTTGGATTATTTTGCTGTTCTGCCGACACGTGATTTTAACACATTACTTGCCACAACCTGTAAAGAGGTCGTGGTCATTTCACTTATGTCAGATCACGTTTTTACTACAAACCTAATGACACATCCATCAGCCTCAATTCTACTTCATATTTTGTACTATTTTTTTTTTTAAATGCATGCGTCGACACTAAACTAAGATGGTGAACATAGTAAACACCACGCCGGCTAAACACCAGCATGTTAGTGTTGTGCGAGTGAGCATGTCAGCGTGCTGATGCTCACATTTGTCTCAAAGCACCGCTGTGCCTGCTAACAACCTCACAGGCCGCTCTCACGGCGGCATCAACATTGTTAACTCTTTCTGAGAATATCCTGACACTGTTATCTGATGAGTTGTTTTCACTTTGCTTATTTTGATGCTGCGCTGGATCCAAATGTATAAACAAAAAAATGCCGACGTGGTGATAGGCTCTCTCTAAGTAGTTTCTGGTTTCCCTTTCTTCTTCAAAAGGCCTTAAACTCTTTGAACTATGTGGGATAAACGGTCTCCATTTTGAACAAAAAAAGAATAATGTGTCTAGTCAAGGTAGCAGATCTGGTCGCCTGCTGACTTATTATTATTATATAACTCCAAAATGCACAGGGGGTAGAGCGGGACGTCTCCTCTGCAGTGAATCCCTATCCCCGCATCACAAGTGAAAGGTCACCCACAATGTTTGTGTGTATGTTTACAGGGTGGTGGAGAAGAAAATTTGGTCTGCACATGAGGCTGAAGGAGGAATGTCACACACTCACACACTCAGACACACACACATAGAGACAGATGGAAGAGTGTGTAAGGTAGCACCTGTCTTCTGAGATAAAGGACTATACAGCAGCATCCATCCACTCAGACTGAGCAGCAGGGAAAGAACATGACAGGCGAGGACACACACAAGGAAATGAGGTAAAAGCTCTATGTGTGTCTGTGTGTGTGTTTTTGTGTGTGCGTGTGTGTTTTGTGTGTGTGTGTGTGTGTGTGTGTGTGTTTGTGTCGGGGTAAGCATGTGTGTCCTTGTGATTGCAAATTTGTTCTACTTTTATACTGTTATACTATTGAGTTGTTTGGCAGTTTACCATTTACTTTAAGCTGATCAAAATATATTTTAGAGACTCTGTGGAAACACAAACAAG
>NW_027175965.1:2017500-2035000 GCF_023055335.1 Clinocottus analis | reverse complement strand
GAACAATGCTAACAGGCTTACTGACATTGTGTGTGCTACCATACACACACTCTCTCTCTCTCTGTGTTTATCAAGAGTCCCAATAATGCTCTTTCTCTCTCTCTCTCTCACACACACACACACACACACACACACACACACACACACACACACACACACACACACACACACTGAAACACTTGTTCTTAGCCCTTATCTCCCCTCTGTCTAAAAATCTGTTCACTCATCTCTCCCGCTCTTCCAGTTCCTACTCCTTCTTGACCTTCATCTCCTCCTCCTCTTCAGTCAGCCTCTCCATTTTTAATATCACTATTTGACCAATACTGTACATGCCTTTGCATAATAAACAAGACTAAATAATACATTTCATTTTCTTGGAGGCTTTGCGAGAAACAACAGGCTGACCAACTGTTTGGTGTCACTTGCTGTCAGCTCCTCACTGTGAGGGCTCAGTGACATCATTTCATAACAGGAGGTGTGATTTAGGTGCACTTACTTTCTTTCTAAGTTGCGCGATCTGTTGAACACTAAACTCACCGAACCCAAGACCAACTAAAAATTGCCGATATAATTATAATATAATTATATATATAGTACCATATATATAGTACCATCAGTACCAGCATATTCATTAGCTGATAACTTATTTATTGTATGCTCAACAATTGCAGCAAAGCTGACATTGGTGATGGAAATCTTAGATCTCGGGCTCCTTCCAACAATGCTCATTAAATATATATGAAAATAAAGTGACAGAAGCAAAAATGGGGATCAGCACACTGCAGTAAAATATGTTTTAGATCCCTGACAAACTTTGTTAACATGATGACATACTGTGTACGTCAAAGAACGCTGAAAGATTATGTTCGGTGCACGTCCTTATAATTCTTTAATACCCACATTTAAAGCTGGTATTATCTGTATTTTTGGATGTAAACCCAAGACAGAATTGCTCTGTGTAATGTGAAAGGGTTGCTTGCTAAACTCTGCAGTCCACTTCAGCTCACTGTTGCACATCTACAGCTTCGGTTCTGTCTTATCGCTGTCGGCATTCTCCTTTCTAGCAGCCGGCGGCTGTTTCATTATAAATATGTACTCTAAACCCACTGTGCACTACCGGTCTGGCACTATCTGGTGAACATAGAGGTTACAAAGACAGATATTTCCCTCCAAACACAGAGCTAAAAGGAGAATAATGTCACTGTGTCTGCCGAATATGTAAATAGGCAATAGTTTTCTAATTGTTTGCAATATAAACTAAACATCCCATGGTCATTTTCAAGTTCATGCTTGTAATTTGGATTTCTACCATCACATGTTTGCATGTTTAAAAAAAAAAAAAAAACATTATTTTTCTCACTGCCTGAATATACCTGTATTCAACCTTTGTCTGATAAGCTCCGCCTTAACGCCTGTCACTTTAAGCCCCTCCTCCTGAAACGCCCAGTCTGCTCTGATTGGCTAGCCAGAAAAATATGGTGTTGATATTAAGCTTTGATTGTCGATACATTGGATATACTTTGATTGTCAGATTCATCCTAACGAACCTGCGTGTGACATCGCAAGCGGAGCCGAATCTAAAACGACTTTCTGCATCATGTTTTCTGATCTGAGTAGCCCACAACATATCTGTGCAAAAGCATTGAAAAAAGTGTTTCTCATTATATGTGCCCTTTAAACCTGACCCTGTTGTGATGAACATATTTATTTATGCATATAAATAATCACCAATCATAGGAGATCCATCCATACGTCCTGAATAATTTGTCCTTACGAAGCACATCCACTGAGGAGTAGCAGCGAGGTTAATGGAGATCACTTACCGTAGCCAGCTCATCAAACTTCCCAAAGAGTTCGTTGAGCAGTTTGACCAGTTCCTGAGCGGTACACTGAGAAGCCAAGCTGGTGAAACCCACAATGTCTGCAAACAGGATGCTGTCAGGAGAGAGAAAGGCAAATTATAATCTGATGTTGAAGAGCTCAATTTGTCCTGCGCTTGATTTTCTTTTGTTCTCCTGGAAGGAAACACTTTGCAACTCTCAGAACACTCACTAATTACACGCCACAGAATCAGACAGGGTTTATTGACTCCACAAACACGTATTTTAAATACCCACACATCACACCGCAGCAGAGAAATTGGCTAATAGCGATCAAACGTGAAGCAAGAAAACCATAATCCAATCCCCGAGGAGTGAAAGCATCTTTTAGGCCAACCGCTAATTCAGTTACAGAGCTGAAATGCCTGCTGCTGGCCAGCTGCTGTAATGGGGATGAAGAAGGTGTTGAAAGCTACTTAGCCCCTCATTTATTTGCTAAGAGGCCAGATGGCCGCGTAATGTTATCGATCTTATTGACTCTCAGTCCCAAAAAACATCACTGCCTCCAGAGGGGTAAAGGCAACAGAGCTGTGGCGAGCATCATGAGCAAATACTTCACACTATGGCTGGTATGAGACTAAAACAACACTTTCTTTGGAGGCCTTACTCAAATCATTTCCCTCGAAAAGTTTATTTGATTCAGCAAAAAAACAAAGTTGATCTGATAAAAAAAAAATACACAACATTGTTGTACAAATGATCGCTACAAAAACACGTGTATGATTCTCAAATGTTTTTGCTGCCATGAATGAACAGCCTCGCTAATTGTTTATCTCAATAATTTCCTCAAAAACAAAATGAAAATAAATACTTTAAATTGGGAACCTCGAAGAATAAGCACACAAGATGTAGCTGTACTTTTGATACTCACTATTAATTAAGGGAATTTGAGAAACCAGCTCTAGTAGCATGAAGATGGCCCTTCCGCCTGACAGTGATTGAGTTGCTCTGCTCTTTTTGGCAAGGCGGTATAGTTGCTCAGGAGCCTGATGTATGCAAAGCCGGGATCACGGCAGCTGCTCAACAGAAGAGCTCTGTTGTGTGCTTGGTCTTTGAATGGCGCTGTTCTGCAGGTCGTGCTGGTGGGTGAGGAAGAGGAAGGCGAGAGGAGGGCTGGGCAGAGGAGGCGGTGGAGGGGGAGAGCAGAGCGGCGGCAGAGCTAAAATAGGTATGGGATCAAACGTTCTCGGGGCCACATCAAAGGGGGGCCAGATCAGGGAGATGTGATGCCCCTGCTCAACTAACTAATGCCGATGTTTTTGTTGTTTCCCCCCCCCGCCCGCCCCCACGTGTCAATGGCTGCTCGTGTGTCTGTGCTGGCAGCTGGAGCCGGCCGGCTGGCTGCAGCAGCGTGATGTGCCGGCAGCGAGGCGGGAGAACGAGCGGCGATGTTCCCGAGCTGTGTGGGAACCGAGCGGATAGACAGACAGAGAGAGAGAGACGGAGAGCGGAGAGGATCGTCTCTTGACAGGAGTGCTGTTGACATGCTACGTAGCCCTCCACTCCCACACTCAGCAGCACTGAAACCGCTCTCCATTTCTCTTTCCCGGCCCGTTGCAACCTAATCAGCTCAAAGTCGGGCAAAGTTCTCACGCTCTGTAATATCTCCTCATTATAAGTTCAACAGAGCCGGCTGCTGAAGAGGCCGATGGAATTTACAGGGAAAGGGCAGCAACAATGGTTGTTTCCTTTTTAACAATAGGTAGTAGTGAATTTGTTGTTTCTTATATCAAATATTTTTAAAACATGGTCATAGTTCTAAGGCCCAAAGGGAATGTCTTTAAATTGCTTTTTTTGTGCATTTAGCCATCAAAAACACCAAGATAATCAACTACCTGGAAACAGTGATACAAAACTGAAATCAATCAGCAAAACTAGACCCTGTAAATGTGTTCATCAGCAAGTGGTCAGTTAGTTTATGCCTCCTGGACGCCTCCCATTAGAGGTTTTCCAGGCACGTCCAACTGGGAAGAGGCCCCGGGGAAGACCCAGGACACGCTGGAGGGATTATATCTCCCGGCTGGCCTGGGAACGTCTCGGGGTCCCCCGGAACGAGCTGGAAAATGTTGCGGGTGAGAGGGAAGCCTGGGTCGGTCTGCAGGGTGTGCTGCCACCGCGACCCGACCCCGGATAAGCGGCGGAAAATGGATGGATGGATGGATGAATGGATGGATGGATTATTCAATTATTAAGGTGTCAGAAAATAGTGAAAAATGCTGATTAAATTCTTCCAGAGCTAAAAGTACAAGTAGCATCTTCAAACGTAATGTTTTGTCCGATTCAAAAGTCCGAAACCTTCTTTCAACAATGGGATGAAACGCAGAGAAGCAGTAAGACCTTGCAACCAAAAGTGAGTGAAGCTGAACCGTTAAGTTACTGAACTGCTGAACAGCTGAAACCAAAAGCGATGTTCACACCCTGCCGCCGCCGCCGAGAAGGCGAAATGTTTCCGGCTCGGTTTGTTGGTTTGTTTGTCTGATTGTCAGACGCATTACGGAAAGACGACTGGCCTCATGAAACTTGGTGGAAGGGTGTATCGTGGGCCAATGACCAACCCATTACATTTTGGAGCGGACCGGAGTCACAGGGCGAATACACGCATCGTTTGTCTGATGAAGGCGGCCTTGGCGGAGATCTGAGCTCTCCAAGTGCTTCCGGTTCTCTGCAGATTCATCAGTATGAGCCGATTCACGTCGTCTTATGTGTTATTTACCTTTGGTTCAGCCACGAAGCTGCTTCCGCTCAACATTTCTACTGTGCTTCATCAGTGTAGTGATAGTACGAAAACCCTGAGTTAAGTAAATGGCTTTTAATAAAACAACAAATTATAAATAACATTGCAGTCGCGGCTTTCGTTAACACATAATGGCTCGGGAGCTTTGTTCTCATCGGTCGCTGAGGGCAACAGTGCTCGGTCCCTCTGCTCTTTCTCCCCTTTACGCGCTTTCATTGCGTCTGCATTACTGGCAAACTTTAATTGGCCTCCTCGGCGTCACAGCGGGCGACTTTCGGCCGATCCGCGCACCTCCGCGGCCCACCAGTTGTCATGACGCCCCCGTACCTGACATTGTCATGGCGTTGGATGTAGATCTTGTGAAAGATCCGTTCAGGCGGCTTCAGGAAGTCCTCCTTCATCTCCATGGCAACATTCCTGGGCAGTAGGCTCATTAGCAGACGTTCCTGAGTAATAGCGGGCGGGGCAAAACAGAAGAAGAGGCAGAGTGAAGATTTTGAACTGGGAGCACCTCCATGTGTGTACTGTGTGTTTGTGTTGACGCTGGTGTAAGCAGACACATTTAGCTCTTTGCTGGGGCGTGAACAGAATTCCAAGATGACACACAAGACACAACTGAAAATGAATCAGCGACAGGCTGCTCGGTGGTGCGGTGAGGAGCACTGTCACCTCACACCAAGAGGGACCCGGGGGTTCGGTCCCCGGACCTCCGGTGCGGTCCTTCTTTGTGGAGTTTGTACGTTCTCCCCATGGCAGCGTGTGTGAGGATGATCTCTTTTATATCACTGGGTAAGCTGAAATAGAGCTGAAATGATTGGTTGATTGATCGATTCATTCATCAACAGAACATTTGTTTGTATTTGAATCAACTATTTTGACGGTCTGTAGCGAGATAGGGGTATTTTTTCAAGCTCACGCAGCAGCATGTTGTTGCTTTGTGTGTGAGTGAATCGTCTCAGTTGCAGCAGCATATAGAGTACTCTTGAAACTCTCGCAAGATGTCAAATGATTGTGAATGCACAATGAATCATCCGCCGGCTCTGCTGAATAGCTGCTGAGAGGCAGGTTATAAAAGCAGCCGGGGCTCTCCTGTGTCTCCCTCCAGCTCTGTTTCACAATATCCATCCATTCACACAGCTGCTGAATGAAAAACTAAACTAGAAACCACCATCACAAGTGTGTTTGCTCATACGTGTGCTGGTGTTCCTGCTCCACACACTTGTGTGTAAAAGTCATGATAACCAAAGTGTGAAGGGGGTGGTTGTTTTAATAAAATAATTCATCTCTGCTTTTTTAATCTCTTCCATTTCTCCTCCCTAAACGTGTTATAATTCCCATTTCTCTGATCTGCCCTCGGCTTAATTCACTGTGTGCTCTGTTTGACTATGGCTCTCCTCATAGTGGTTTATTAATGAACCGATGGCTCACTTTCTCTCCCTGCTCTCTGTCCTCCAGATTCATTCAAGGGGAATTCCCACAAAACTCAGCGTCTTTAGAAATGAACCCTGAACTGAAGGAATCCGACATGCTCACACACACACAGTGGGAAGTAAGGGCTTCGTCGGGAGGTTGTGGATGTTTGTGTTTCTTTACTCTTGTCACAAGACGACCAAATTATGAACAGGCACAGTTTAACATGTTCCTTTTGTTTCCAAAATCTAGCGCAAAGAAGAAAATCACAAGATATCTACGATAGCACAACAACCGTGACATCTCGTTTCTGACAACTGAGCAAAACAAAGACTGTGAGATGTTTGTGAAAGTTATAAAAATAGCCAGTAACTAGACCTCAAGTTCAGATGTTTGTTTTTTTTTACAAAGGAGCTATGTTTAGTTTTTCATGACTTTTGGGTCATCTATATAAAGACTGTTCTCTCTCACAACCAGGATGGAAAAATAATGTTGTTATGGTGCCGCAAAACATCTCAGGCAAGAGGGCTGGCCTTTTACTTTCTCAGTTTTAGTCACACTAGGTGTCAGATCAGGTGTATTAATCATTTTTGCTATTGTAATCCTTGTTTTTGGAAATAGTCGCTTGACAAACCAAACCCAAGTCAAGTTCTGCCATATACTATCTCTTCCCATAACACACACTCTTCTTCAGATACAAGCTGCTGAAAGTGGACTAAGATGGGGCTATTTTTGTGGCCAAGAATCATCTGTTATGCTTGCATTTTACGAGAACATGAAGTAAAACAATATTCCTTTTTGAGCGTTGTCACATTTGGGACACTGGTTGTGCTCCTCCTGAACGCATCTCGCGAGTAAAGAGGAAACCATGCATCGCCTCTGCATTCTGAGCTTACTATTGACCCGAGAAGTCAACGTACCACCAAAGCGCACAGCACGCATACTACACATGTTGAAGAATCATCGTATGGATCCGGCTCAAGCCCGAGCAAACAGCCGAGTGATAACCAGACACCTGTTGGATTAGTGAAATTCAAATCCGGGCCATTTGTTGGTGGGCACATTGAGCCTGGTGAGTTGCAGGCTGTTGATAGATCCCAATCAGAGGCCTGTGTGTGTTCCACTCACCCAGATAAACTGTGACCTTTACTGGAGTAGGGGAGGGGGAACGAGAGGGAGGAGGATGGGGGGGGAGAAAGCAATCTGCTTGTGTAATTACCTGTCAGAAGGGAGCCTGTTACTGCTGCGGAAAACACAGCATATCATCACCTAATCTACAAAGCACAGCTGCTAAGTGTGCGTGCGCGCTCACCGGTGTTGTGTATAACGAAGGTGAGTTGTGTAGATGCATATTACATACATCGGATAATTAATTTGACTGTGTCGCAACCGGTGTCGGTTGGTTTCGTGGCAGGTGGGGAGGGGTGCGGCTCATAACAAAGTGTTTCTGTGTTAAGGTTCCCCGATTGTTCTTTTTGCGACTGTAAGTCGCTCCGAGCGCGCAGAGGGGGTGGAACGTGTGGCGCTGGTGCATGTGCCACAGTAATTGTTCCTTCCTTAAATAGCCGCTGTCATAGTTACTGCGTGTCTGTGGGCAGGTTGTTAGAATACATTGGCACCTGAAACCTTTAAAAAAAGACATTAAAAAAAAAACAAAAAAAAAACGATAAGTCTAATCTCATGAACATATGCACTCAAGGCGATGTTGAAGGTGTGGACGCATTGTCGCCTTCCTCTCTGTTTGCTGTCTGTGCGTGTTTCTGTGCATGTGCAAATTCACCTGCTTCTCATTCTCATCCTCCAGTTTCAGCCTCTCCTCGATGGAGTCGCGTGCTTGCAGGAAGACTTTCCTCTGGGTGCGCTCGGTGAGGATCCTCACAAACACCCCGGACAAGTTGACGCTGGTGAACAGCACCGCGTTGGCCACCAGCTGCACACAAACAAGAACAGACATGCCAAACCAAGCTGGCAGCATCTACATGCTGCATGTGAGCCGGAGGGAACACACACATGACCATATGTGCATTTCTGTGTGCAATCATACATCCAGCTGGATTACACTTGACAATTCTTGATTAATCCATAGGATGGATTAAATGGTGAACCTCCAACTCAGCACATTGATTACAACACGAATCACAATGTGGGCGGGACTTAAAGAATGAAAAAAAGCCGTACAGTGGAAATGGCTGTCAGAGAAAGCACGCTATTGGTTAATGATTTGAAACTATTGGTCGTGCTAAACACTTCATTTTGAGGATGAACTCTGTAACCTTTCGGTGGAAGTGCTTCCTAAAAGGTCAGGGGTGAAAGGGCACATGTTAATCCGTCACATCAAGATGGATGACAGAAAACACCACCTCATTAACTTAACTCCACTTCACACTAGAGCAAAGCCGACACTTCCAGCACAGTTGTTCCCAACTAAAGGATCTGGATTTATGCAAAGGGTCTATGGAATAAACCGGAGTGGTCGTGAAAGGATTAACTTAGGGGTAAAAAAAAACAAAAAACATATGTCTGTTACACAGAAGGATGTTGCAGTTTTAAGGTGAATAAAGCTGAAATATACAGAAAGAGTTCATTTGGTGTGTTTGTTGATCGGTGGCTACCAGATGCTTCAGAACCACTGATTTAGTGCTTCTTTTTTTTTTTTTTTTTTTTTTTACATTTGAAGCCATCAAAATGTCAAACGAAGCAATTCCAGAAGGATTAATTAGTCGTTGGTGGAATGCAATTTGTAACCTGAAAAGGGGAAGCAAGTAAACATAGGGGTTGCACAACTACTGTTTTATAGGACCAAAAATATCAAGATACCAGAACTTAAAAACTATATTTAACGATATTTGTCCCCAAAAAATAACAATACTAAAATGATTACTTTAACCTACAATATGCCGCACGGTCAAGAATAAGCAGTGTGTAACTTGTGCGTCCGTGCGTGTGTGTGTGTGTGTGTGTGTGTGTGTGTGTGTGTGTGTGTGTGTGTGTGTGTGTGTGTGTCTCTGCAGGATCCTGTTTCAGCACCGGCAGCTGGACAGCTCCTCGTCTGCTTCATTACTGAGGTGCACTAAAGTGAAACTGTCTGCTTCCAATGTTACACCCTCTGTATGCTGCAGCTGATATCGACCACTGAGGGTGTTTCTTTTTTCAACCTTTCCTTCTCCAGGGAAAGTCAGATGCGTAAGCATGCTGTTCATCATCACCACTTCTACAAGTTGCTCAAGGACACTTGGACTGTAGTTTTTGAGTGAACATGTGACTCAAAGCAATTTTGGCTAACAACCAACTCTGTCTTTCACTTAAGGCGTCCTCTTACCAGTAAGAGGACGCCTTAAGTGAAAGCCAGAGTTGCTTGAGTGACTTCGGACGACCAGGATGGACGTGCACCACTTACCGGTCTCCACAGCTTCTGTTTCCTTCCCGTGAACGACGTCGCAATGACAATGAAGTGAGATGTAGCCAGCATCAGCCCGAAAAAAACGGCCAGCAGCGTCCGTACCGGCAGCAGCACGTAAGCCACGAGGGTGACCAGCATGAGCTGCCACACGCCTTGCTCAGGGGCAGCGGCGCTCAGCAGCTCCGACGTGCCGAGCGCCAGCGGGAACGGACAGCAGAGCAGCGCAAAGGTGAAGCTGAACAGCAGGGCCAGCTTCGCTATTTGCTGCAGCTGCGTCACCTGTAGGTATTTGACGTTGGTGACGATGAACAGCGACAGGAACACCACGCAGTGCACCGGGTAGGAGCCCTTGGACAAGGTGAGATGCGGACTGGAGAGCAGCTCCACCAGGGACAGCGACGACGCGGCCACGATGAGCACCGCCAGCGCTTTGAGGGTGGCGGTCTGCTCCAGCTTCAGGTTGTAGTTCTGGAAGAGCGCCTCCAGCTCCTGGCTGCTGAACTCGTCCTCGCAGGTTATGGAGCCCAGGGGTCCACCGGCCGGGCAGTGACCCTTCCTCCGCCGGGTCTTGACTCTTTCGAATGGCATCTCCTCCATGTTCCGGCCATTCATGAAGCGGGGATGGCGCACGACCCCCTCAACTTTTCGGTCCCTCTCCTCCGGTCGGGAATCGAACCGGCACCCTCTCCCAGTTCATGCGTGTCCTGGATGTCCGAGTGTCCGGGCTCAGTGTCAGAGGGGGAGAGGGTGGCAGTGGAGGGAGCAGAGCACCGCGCGCGCCCTATCCACAGGTTGAGGTTTGTTGGTGTGTCGTCAGAAAAGTAGCCCGACCAATGTGCAGCGCGCCTCTCTCTCCATCTCTCCCTCCCACCCTCTCTCTCTCTCTCTCTCTCTCTCTCTCTCTCTCTCTCTCTCTCTCTCTCTCTCTCTCTCTCTCTCTCTCTCTCTCTCGGCCCTCCTGCGGTGCCTCACAGGGTTACCGGGGATCCTGCGCCCAATGGAAGGATCATCATAATCAAAACAGCTCAACCACGAGCACTGCTCAAACATCATTTGACAGCATTTTTCCTGGTTGACTTTCTCTCCTTCTCTTGCACACACACACACACACACACACACACACACACACACACACACACACACACACACACACACACACACACACGCACGCACGCACACACAGTAAATATGATATTCCGCTGCGTCCTGCTGTAATTCTCTTTAGGGAACGTCAGAGTGTTTGGGTGAAGACAGCAGCGAAACAGCGCTGGTGATTTCCCCTCACAGTGTCTGCAGTCAGAGCTGATGTAGTTCCCCGCTAAAAATAGCCCAGCTGCACCGGTGGATGGTCCAATATAGCAACAATTTGGTCTTTCCCGCATCTCTTCCTCTCATATTTTTTTTGTTGCAGAGTCAAATGCTCATTTGGCGCAGAGAATCAAGAGAAAAAACGCAGGAGATGGATCATATATAATCGTGCAGGGAGGCTAAAAATAGCTCTCTTCCCGAATTAACAATGAAAATTGAGGCACCGTTGTTATGATTGCGGGCATATATGCATATTTGAATTGTGTGTGCATGCATTTGTACATATAATAGGATGTGTGCATTGCTTTGCATTATGCGGTCGTTGCAGAACAAATATTCATATTATATGCAAGTGACAACGAAAATCATTCAGAAGAACTTTGAAATAAAGTATGATAAATAAATGAAGGATGAATGGTTTGCAAAATAGTAGAAGCTGCAGTAGAATAATGCAATAATAATAACTCACATGAAGAAAAGTAAAAATAGATCATGTTATATAAGAATATAATGAGCAGGAATATTCAGGATATCCCAAAAATGGGCATGTCAAGTTGGAGATGAGTCATATAAAAAATAGTAATGTTCATTGTCATGGTTATTGAATGTGAGCTTAAGTCAAACATCAGAAGTTGTAGAACAAACAGTAACAAAATGAAGGCTTATTTCTGTGGAAATAAAACTGTCTCATATAAAATTACTACAAACTCATAAAAGGAATATAAACAATAAATTACAGCAGCAGCATTACATTATGCAGAAAGATGATTAAATGCACCCTGTACAAGAATAGGCTTCATGAGATTATAATGTGGAATTAATAAGAAGTACACATCAAAGTACAACAGTCAAACATTATAGTTGCAGTGTATAATTAGTAATATTTACAGCAGATGTCTTTAGGATGTCACATGAAGAGCTCACCTGAGTACCACTCATTTATAACGGAAAGTGTTTATGCATGTACATAATGAGCACACGTTTGAATTGTCTCAATTCATCTTATCATAACATTCCACTTAAAGGTTTAACATATGTCCATGCAGACAAATGACAATGTGACGTTCATGTGCATCATTTGCTCTTCATCATCACAGTTGTAATGTCTTAAGGTTGTACGGAGGAAGAGTAATAGTAGTACTATTATTTGAATACAGCAGCACATTAAAGGGTTTATAGTCCATCATGATTTCTTGGGGGGCCAGAGTACCCCTTGGTTCTCTGTTATATGCTGGAGCGTCACATCACCGGATGAGAGCTGCAGAGTGAGCCAGTAGGCCACAACAGAGAGACTCACATGCACCAAAAGCATGTCTGGTTGGATCAATACGTTAACTAAGAAGCTCGGATTACAACACACACACACACACAGAGAGGGACTTCATTCTCTTCTCAGGTAGACAAAGGAAGGTTTACAAGAGGACCTATAGATTGGAAGGTTTGGACCTTGCTTTCATTATTTGATAAATGTTTTATTTCAACGTGATGAACAAATAAACCGTGGCTCTCATCTCAAAAGCTGCTTTTAGGGAAACTTTACCCAATTAGCTATCCCAAAATAGTTCTATACAAGGACCTTATATAACTGTCTGCTTGATTGAATGGGAAAAACAGACAAGACTTCACACAATAATACAATCCTTTATCAGTTTGTGTTGAAAATACTTGCCTCCTTCTCCCAACTTCACATTCCTTTTAATGGTCTGATCTCTCAGGAAGTCAAACATACTGAAATACTTATTCTCGTGTGTCTCAGATCACTAAGATCTCTGAGGAAATCGTCGATGGAGAAGTCAATGTGAAGCACTTTGAGCGCCCTGTAGCAGAAAGTCTCGATGCGCGCAGTCAATTACTCTGTGGTCAATAGCCACTATCGTCCGGCGTGTCTTAAATCAATAAGGTGCTAAGATGAGATCAAGACTTTCTGACCAATCAGGTTTCGTCTCAGGGCGAGAAGAGCTGCTCTCGCTCTGAAGGCAGTCGTGCGGTTGGTTTGAAGATTTCAAACTCCGAACTTGGAGAAATCTCTCCGTGGACTTGACTGTGGTCGATAAACTGCAAAGATATGGTTCTTATAGAGTCCACTTGCTGCTGCACACTGTACCAAAAACCTCAGACTAAGAGAATGGGATGGCCCGCAGTGGTACAGTATGTGAGAAAACAGCAGCCGAGACAAACTGTTACCAGTGTGAGATATACATTAATTACACGTTACAAATATTTAGCATTTCTAATAAGACAACAGAGTCATCAAGTGGAGCTTGTAAGCACCTCTAAAAACAATGTGTTATAGTCTTGCTTTCATCACTTTTTTTTTTAAATTGTAGATTGAACTCCCTGACTTACGTCTTTTTAGGTCCGCATGTGTTCTGTGCCATTCGGTTTCTCTCTCAAAACATTTTGTCCTCGTGAAAAACATTCCTTTTGTATATGGTGCTCTACAAATAAACCTCTGGCAGCTTCAAGTTGTTTTGAAGCCTCAAATGCAGCATTATTTGCCATCTTACATCCCCACCGGCTCCATTCAAAAGTGTCTCATCTTTCCTGTTGAGCGCCTCACCAATGAAGTGAAGTGACGTGACGGGGGTGCAGCAGCCAGCGCGGCACAAACACACGGGCTCCATTTCTCCCTCTTCTGAAAGTAAGTGACAGCTGCAGGTTTTTCGGACCATCCCTCCCTCCTGGATGCCTTGACGGTCCCCCGTTGCCATGGCAACAGAGGCAGTAAGGCCAGCCATTGTGACTGATACGCTGCTGAGGTGTATCCCAATCTGACACCCTGCCCCCCCCCCCCCCCCCCCACACTCTCTCTCTCCTCTGTCTTGTCTCTCAGACTTTCTTTCAGGTGGTTTGAGATGATGAGTGTGCAGCCGATGAGTTTGTGTCTGTCTGCGCCGCGGTGACACAGCGCCCTGCCGGCTCATTGTGCTCACTGACATTTCTTCAAATTGAGGCTCCGACATCAAGGACGGGGCGGCGTGCGGATGAAAGCTCCAGAGGTGACGACCGAACCCCACAACACCACAAAACCTTCCCCACCAGCCATGTAGAAACACAGAAGGTGGTGAGTGGAGCAGGGTGGAGGGATGCAGTGTGAGTGTGTGTGTGTGTGTGTGTGTGTGTGTGTGTGTGCGTGTGTACAAACTGTGTGGCGAGTGTGTAAATCCATACATTTATAGCACACTTTAAAAACGTCAGACCAACTCAAGCACCACCTCAGACGAGGTGACCCTGAGATTACAGCTTTTGATTTTAAATTTGTCAGGCGTCCCGCTCTCATCATCATAGCCAGGTCATTTCCTGTTACTGGAGCCGATCCATGTGTGTGTGTGTGCGTGTGTGCGTGTGTGTGTGTGTGTGTGTGTGTGTGTGTGTGTGTGTGTGTGTGTGTGTGTGATGGCAGCCAGTTGGCAGGGAGACACAGAGACAGATAAATGGCACCTAAGTAGACTGGGATCTTCAGCACATTCATGAATAGCAGCCCTCTGTCGAGGCTGAGGAAGCTGCTGCAGTGCTGTTTGCATTCATGAATAAACCTGCTTGCTGCCATTCATACAAACACAATTAGCTCCATGCCTTTCCTGTGGAAGACAGGAATAGATGAACACAGAAACCAGCTCTCATGCATAAACACTGATATGTAAAGAGCCGCTATAAGACCTTGTGAACCGCATTGTCCACATAATCACTGTGCAAAGCGAAATGGATTTATTCTTAGGTTTTACATGATGTTAGCATGCATACAATGCTACAATAGGGGGTCAAAAGGAGACGCGAATGAACCAAACCGTTAAATCCGTCTTTGACACCTCTGTACCTTTGTGTGCTCAACAGCCAGCCGGTTGGATGCATGCGCGCATATGCACAAGAGGAGAAATGAAAAAGATGAGGGAGACACAAAAAGAGTCTTCAGCAGTCGGCTGTGTGTTAAAGTGTGTAAATGTGTGAATGTGTAAATGTGTGTGTGCGTGAGGTGGGGTGAGGGGGAGGGGAGGGGGCTCTTGGGTTGCTGTGTGTGTGTGTGTGTGTGTGTGTGTGTGTGTGTGTGTGTGTGTGTGTGTGTGTGTGTGTGTGTGTGTGTGTGTGTGGGAGTGCTATTGAGAGATATTTTTAATTCTGTGTGTCAGCTCCTCTCGTCTCTCCTTGCAAGAGATGTTGGAGGGAAGCTGAAAAAACATTTCCAATGCAACAATATCATACACGCGTCTGCTTGCACACACACACACACACACACACACACACACACACACACGCACGCACACACACACACACGCGCGCGCGCGCGCATTAAGTTTCAGAACTCGTTCATATGGCACCAGTTGCGTCTTTGAAAGTTATAAAAAGCTTGCCAGATTGTCGGTGTTTTTCATGAATTTCCTTCGGAGTGCTTGTGAGGGAATTTTACATGAACACGATTCAAATATGAATGTGATCCTGAATGGGTAAAATTTCGAATGAAAGATAAATTCTTCCTGTCGTGTCATAAAAAAACACTTGAATCTCATACTGAAAGTATTAAAAGATTTAAGAGAACCTTTCCTCGTCGCTTTTGAGAAGAAATACAAAAAAAAAATCCCTGGTCTTTAGTTTAAAAGGAAAAGGAAGCTTTTAATTCTCTCGACACCTCCGAGCCTCAGTGACTAAATAATACTCCACCGTACTGTAGATAATGACAGTAATAATTCCCTGTGGAGTAGCAGTCGTCAACCTAATGACTTTCTCCCATGCCACCGCTTTTAGAAGTGTGTAAAGTCCATGTGGACTGCAAAGTAGGATTAAAGTCATCCTTGTGGAATATAGCGCAGGATTTCTCTCAAGTAAAAAGAGTAAGTGGATTTTGCTGACACTCCTATTCTTAGTGAAGCTTGTGAACAAATAACACGTCACACGACCGGTTGTCTCCTGAGTTTACGGCCACCCTCAGCATGAAAGATGTTCTATTTATATTCGAGCACCCAGGCATGACAGATTTACAGCTAAACTCTAGATGTACACATATATAGATATAATATATATCTATATATGTGTGTCTCAAGCCTCTCTTGTTGCACCAGCACATTATTAACGCTCCAGCTGCTAAACATTTTGGAGGGACACGAAAGGTGAGTCAAGATTAAAATGGTTCCTCAAATGATTCAGATATTTAGTTAGAAAGGATACATATGTACTTCAGGATGCAGATCATGCCTCAAAACTACATTGCAGTCCATTCCATTATCCAAACTGCTTATCTTCATTAGGGTCGCGGGGACATTGCAGTCCATACGTATTATACATCATAGTGAACAATGTCAAGGTTTTCCTCACTAGAAAAACAGCAAATGCGTGAGACAGTGAACGACAACCAGTGGTGGAAAGTAACTAAGTAGATTTACTCAAGCACTGTACTGAGGTATGGTTTTGAAGTACTAGATCTATACTTGAGTATCACTATTTTAAGCTGCTTCATACTTCTACTCCACGACCTTTTAGAGGAAATACTGTACTTTTTACTCCTCTTATTTGACTCTAATCTGATTTTAGGGGCTTTAGTTACTTGCTTTTCAGATAAGAAATTTGCACAGAAAACCTAAAGTGAAATATTGTTGCTACTAACTAGCTGCTGTATAAAGAATAGCAGTTAAAATGGACATGTTATAGTAACAATAATTGACGATACCATTGATCTGCTGCTCAAGAGAGACTTGTTGCTTTTACTTTTACTGAAGTCACATTTTAAATGCAGTGTTTTTACTTGTAACAGAGTATTTTTACATAGAGATGTTGCTATTTTTGCTAATTACTTGTTCCACTACAGGTTACCTCCTATCCTACAAATAACCTGTACCACACACACTTCAGTTTGCTTCTATCCTCGGGCTCTAATCTCATCTCATTGGGGCGTATCACGAAACAGAGGAAATGATGAGCGAGACTTCAGAGAACAGATGATCAGACTTTGAAGTCTCCGAAACTGTTAATGGTAATTGTTTGTTCACACCTGGCCAGTTCGGGTGCTCTAGATACTAATCAGCCACTGTATTTTCTTCAAATGAGTTTATGTGGTTCCCATAGTTACACAATGAGTAGCATCGGCAACCTGAAATAGTTTGACCACCATCATCTCAGATGTCAGTGGGAAATAATTAGATGGTTTTAAAAGTGTATATTTAACTTCTCTGCGAGAGCAGCGCTGCTGACCTGTGTGACGTGGCTGCCGTCACATCTGGACAGGAATAAACACGGCAACTACTCACTGTCTGAAAATAACTCCGGGTAGGAGGTTTAAGTACGAATAATTCAAAGAAACCTTAGTGATGGGCAGAAGAGCGCATATGATTGTTCTATCATGTCTTTTGTCTTTTGCCACTAGATCAGAAAAGTCTTATTTATATGACCAATGACACAAGACCTATTTTGTCGTTTCAGTCGCAGGACTTGTCCATGTTACGTGGATCTGTTTATTTTCATCCTGAAGAATCGTATCATTTTTCAAAATGGAAACGCTCACTCAGCAGTAAGCTGAAAAACCTTTTAAAAACCAATCCTTTTTTTAAAGACTGAAAGATTGATGTTTAAAACTGTAAATCATAAGCACATATATTAAACAACAGAACCAAAACTGCTGTATTTAAACAATATAAGTAATATACAAGTGAAATATATGGTTTGGTACAGGAGAAAATTCAAATAGCATTCAAATAGCCCCAATGGGCCCCAATGAGACCTCGCCTGAATGTTCTTTGTACTGAACCCTCTGTAACTTTGTTCTGCTTCACTTTATCAAAG
>NW_027175965.1:1052500-1285000 GCF_023055335.1 Clinocottus analis | reverse complement strand
AACCCAAAACATACTGTATGCCAGTAAAATATTGGTGGAAGGGTAATGCAAGAGAACGCGTCACCAAACCACTCTTAGGAATTGGATTTTGTGGGGAACATACAAGTTATAGAATTTATTTAGAAATAATCGTTAAAGTTAGCAACTTATATTTTTTTTTGTGGATTTTGATGAACCCTGTTGACAAAAGTATTAGCCTTTAGAACATTTCAGCAGGGTTAGTTTTTAGTTTTTGTTGGAGTCTGAGCTGAAACCTTTCTGCACAAATGCAAGCTCGAAGAGAAACTATATAGAAACCATTAATCTTCTGGCTGATGGTCTCGTTTCCTTGGGTTTGGTCATGTTGAGGCCTCAATGTTAAATCGAGACAAATTCATAACCATTTAAAAGTTTACCGTGAAACAAAACCATCTCACCACAAGGTGCATTTAGTAGCTTTTCAACTTATAATGCACGCTTTGACAAGTGAGTGAGCCCCGGAAAAGATACAAAATTGTTCATGCGATTTAATTCCAATTATATCAATTTAGATGTATCTTCTGAGGACCATGACTAATAAAATCACATGCCTCGTTACTAGCTTTTGTTGATGGCTTCATCTCAGTAAAATTCCACCACTGAGTTACGCTCAGTAAAGCTCCTCGTCCTTCAAGCGGCGCATTGCCATTCATGGATTGTATAATAATATTGAGCCATAATAGGTAAAACAATTGGGAGATTATTTAGTGCAGATTTGTTATGCATCAACACACTGCATACAACATTTTGCCTAGCTTGTGTGGCATGAACAATTGGGAAAACAAATATATAAAACTGGCACATTGCACAGCATCTTTAGTAGATTAATATTGGAAGAGGGAACAATTTATTAAAGCCGAATTAGTATGCATTTCAGCATGTGCCTTTTTTATAGCAGACAAAGGTCATCAAGTCAAGTTGACGAGGAGAGACATATTGATAAATCAATTTGGCGATGCCAAACTGTATATTACATGATACCGGACCTCTCCCCTCTTCCCGTTGAGCCTTCTCCCCTCGTCTCTCTTGACAAATCTGTATCTCGCTGACTGTTGTGAGCTAGATTCTCCGTCTGCAGTGTGGCGCAGACACGTGCCGCTGAGCTATTTATAAAATCCCTGACAAATCCATGTAGTCAGGAGGAAGCAGTGCATGTTCTATTCAGCCATGCAGCAGGGCCAGCTCCTGGAGGAAAGATGCTAAAAACAGCAACGGCACTTTAATGTCTCAGATATACACAAGTGCGCCTCATGCATCTAAAAGTACGAGCAACATCCGCCCGACCTCTGATGTCTGATGTGCCTGTTGGGGTTGGTGAATTAAGAAGTCAAAAACTAGATCAGGGAAGTAGTGTTTGAGTGTGTGTGTGTGTGTGTGTGTGTGTGTGTGTGCGTGTGTGCGTGTGTGTATGAAGATCTTATTTGATGTTACCTAACTTGGTGCAATGCAGGTTTTCAGACTTCCCTCGGTTTCCTCCTTTCTGTATGCTGACAGAAGACACCCAGCAGTTTTTATGACTATGCGTTAGCTGACATGCTGCACAGTGATTATGAACCAGGGTTTGCATGATGAGATATCGATTCATCTACACAGGGAGGATCCAAATGAATGTGCCATGCAATATCTTCTGCGTGAAAAATTGCACAAAAACGTGCACAGTAGTATCAGTATTGATTAACAGACGTATACTACGTCTACTGTACTGGACCCAGCATGATGACGCGTGCATGGATGCTCAAGTGCACATATTTGCAATGGCGTTGGCGTTAAAAGGCCACATGTATCACGCGTCATCTCTTAAGCTAGAAGAAGAACGTCTTCAGGACAGGTCACGTCCCTCCTCTCCTTCCTGCTAAGTGCACCTTAAAATAGTAACTTGCCAAGTTGAATTCTTTGACACTTTAGGTTGCGCCCAGTTATAGCAGATCCTGTTTTTGTCCTGAATCTGGGTCACTCTTCCAACAGACATCCTGCTGTTTTTAGATACCGCTGTATTCTAGTAATACAGTGCTGATAGTGACAAGTTTTACATTTTTAATAGAGGAACATTGCTACTTCCAAGACTGTGGTTACTAGTACTCATGCTAACTGCAGTATCACCAACTAAACTGAGAGAAATAACAATATATAAAACAATGCACACATATTTTAATACGTTAACGTAAGATTAATCTGACAATCCTTTAACAACGTTAATTATTTGATTATGCGTTAACTGCGTGTTTGTTTTTTTGCATGTTTGTTTTTTGCGTTTGGAGGGGCTTTTCACTTTAAATCTCTCCGAAGTTCAAACCTGGCGTCTCACGGCTCTCCCCGTCCGGCCCGCGTGAATAAATAAGATAAAAACGCCATGAACGCATTACAGCGACACTGCTTTCACTTTAAAGACAATTCATGTTGATACGCGCGCGCTGCCGCCGCCTTGCCGACAAGCAGTGTGACGAAGTGAGTCTGACGTGAAAACACGTATTGTTCTGTAGCTTCTGTTCTCAACTAGCAGCGGTGCTGCCGCGAGCCGCTTCACACGCGCTCACAGGCGGGCAAATACACTACATGTATATGTACCAGCAGGTTCCGCATCCAGATTGAAAGTTAATTGCGCATGCGCAAAGCCCCTGACCCCGCGGTCTGATCCATGCAGAGCACTTTAAAGCAGCATTACTTCTGGATCTGTACTCTTCTCTCAAAGAGGAGAACTTTCCTCACATCAGAAGATGTTCAGTGCTCTTATTCAAGCCAACACAGACTGGACTTTTCTCACTGAGGAAGAAAAACCAAACTGAAAAATATGAAAAGCACTTATTGCTCTTGTATAAAGTAAATGAATTGCTGGTCTTTAACATCTTTAAGGTAAGAAACAGACTGAACATGGACCAAAGAAGGAGTGGCTTACTACTGAACAGTACCTGTTCAAATATATATATATATATATATATATATATATATATATATATATATATATATATATATATATATATATATATATATACTAGTTTTTTTAAACACTAGTTTTTTACTTCATTATTGAATTTGGCGCATAATGCAATTAATCGCAGAAAAATCATGCGATTAATTAGTTAATTTTTTTTCAACTTTGCCCAGACCTAATTTTACACTAAAGCATGTCCTGCTTTTCCACAGTCTCACTTCATGTAAACTGTCTCTCACATATTCCATTAATTGATTGTAATTCATGGACTTGTTAATTAATTCAGTCACTCACTCAATGTCAGAGTCTCTGCGCTCTCCACTTCTCCACACACATTGAACCAGGATCACTTGCTTGTCTCTTCTCTGCAGAACCATCGAGCTGTGACTGGGTGCTCTGCTTCTTTGTTACTGCGTTTTCAAAAGAACAGAATTTTGCTCTCACCTCTGCTTGTATTTAGCTAGTATTCTGTTTTTCTTGTACTGTGCATATAATAGGCTATCGACATATATCATCAACCTGAGCGTGCACACGCGCTACCAAGCACGAACCTTTAGCAGATAAATGTGCCCCTTCTCAACAGTCGACGACCAAAACGTATGAAACTTGTTCGGTTGCATAAAGCACAGAATGGTTTATTGCCAAAGTATATTTATGAGCTTCTGTGAAAGAGTCAAAACTAAACACTGGAAAGAGTGAGAAGTTTTTATGCACTATTATCAAGAAATACTCCCAGAAAACTGGAGGACTTAAATCAAGTTGATAATTTTCGGTTTGCTGTTTATGAATTAAATCTTTCAGTGCACTGCCACTTTTATTTTGCCTTTTATACCTGTCTTATTATGTATTCTCTTGAATTCATAACAGTTTTTAATTGTATTTTGGTCCTCATAGTGTATTGTTTTACACTTAGTATTGATACAATGTGATGTTCATGTAATCATCTGCATAAAATAAAATTGGAGCATATTTGTTTTGTGTAACGCACGAGTGACAATTGTGATTACAGCAGCGGCCGCTGTGGTCTGTTCTCCACTGAGCGCTCTTCTATTTTCGTGAAGTGATTGTTCTTCTCATTTGTAAAGCAGTTCCTACAGTGCTTCATTCTGAATCATTGATTATCTTTTCGATTTGAAATATTCATGATTAAGTTGTCACCACTGATGGCTCACAGGTACTTGTGATGAATTAATAAACAGGTGCCATTTATAGCTACAGCTCTGAGTAATAGGCACATGTACGGCTGGTCTGACATTGTTGGAGAATCTCGCCGCAGTGGCGCAATGGAGGGTGGGGGGGGAATAATTACACTTCTCTGCTGTTCTTTTCTTTGACATGTGGAGCAAGTGGTTCAGCAGGCAGAAGTATTAATATGCAAACAGATGATTAAAAGTGTGACTGCATCCATTTATTCATGCTGTGATTTATAAAACAGAATACATTCTGCCACGTGAACAACATGCAGTACAACATTACAGTATTTCTCCGTCTTTTACTCATTAGTTGTATACAGCTGGCTCTTGTTATCCCCCAGAAAAGGTGACAGTTCAAAAATAATTGTGCCATAGACTTTTGTTGAATTGTACACTTCCAAGATTGTATTTTATCCCTATTTACTATTTGCTAGGTTTCTATATTCAAAATATTCATGCTAATTTTAAAAACTGGTTAAAAAAATGTGTTTAGTGCGTCTGCGTATGCCCCACAAGCTCATGACCGACACTGCACTGCTCTCATACGGCGGTTACAGCTGCCAACGGCGTCACAGCAATAACCACTCCGTTTCCACCTCACGTATTAACACTGTTAGCTCTGTCAGCCTTTTTTTTGCTGTCAGCACTGTTGCTGGTGTTTGTGCTGTTAGCACAATTACCACCGTTAGCCGCGTATCTACAAAGCCGTGTTAGCTACAAAGCCGCGTTAGCTACCGGCTCAGCCTTTGTTATCATAGGAGTCGTTTAGAGGCTATAGACATGCTCTCAAGTTGACGCTTTAGCTAGGGTGACCAGACGTCCTCTTTTTCCTGGACATGTCCTCTTTTCAAGACCTAAAAAATGCGTCCGGCAGGGATTCCAAAACCGTCTGGGATTTTGCCTCGTTGGATATTTGTGTTTCTCTGGGTCTTTCACAAACTAGTTATTACAGGCTTACAAGTTTTAGAAAAGGTATCTCCCTTACGTTCCACCTTCTTGCGCGAGCTCTGACTGTAGAGAGAACTGTCGGTGGTCGACCAATCTCAGTGTTGCCAGATGCACGATAATTATCCTCCAAATACAACCATTTTGAGCCTTTGGTACGATACTTCGCCATTTCCAATCTGGCAACACTGAGCACCTTGCCACCTCCACTACTTGCATTGTTTTTTACAATAGCGCCCGCGACGAAGTGTCCTCTTTTTCACAAACTCAAATCTGGTCACCCTACTTTAGCACCTTTTAAAAGTTTTTATTTGTCATGTTCCACAATATGCGCTGGCCACTCACTTCCCTGAGGCCTCTTGTTAGGACACCTGAGCACAGTTCTCACCAGAGTCTGATAGGTCAAGCTAGGATAGAGCTACCCGGGGGATTTTCAACCCTTTTCATCTACTTTCTACACAGAGAGGTACTCTGAGGTTCAGTTAGATTAATGTCACTCCCCCACCTTGCAGACCCTTCTCCATCTATTTTTTACCATTTCAACTTAATCTGTGTCCAGTTCACGAACCTCAGCAGCTTATAATTTAATCTCTGAAAGAATAGAAGTGCATTGTGCAAGCCTACAGCTTGTTTGGCAGCCTACAAAAGATTGGCCATCTGCTCACAAATATTACAATGTTTATAACTTTATCTTCTCTCCAGCAAGGTTCACTCATGTTATTTGGATTAAGGTTATTCTCCTGCATGTGTTCTGCTGTTGCCACTTTGTTTTTTTTAAAGATTGCACTGACAAACATGTGCATGCTTTTGTTTACATTGCTACATGTTTTAATTATTTTTTATTTCATATATGACATTTTTATATAGATCCCATTGTGATTTTGCAATTTGCTATGACATTTCACATGGTTGCTAAATGAAAATTTAATAAGTGCTGATGATTACAAAAAAATCAAAGTAACTGAAATGTATATAATATTTGTATTTTCACTTAGCATTATTAAAGAATCATTTTTAATAAACAATTGACTAGTTTTATAGCTAATGAAGATTCCATGAGCTTCTGCTCAATAACAACTTTCCTCCCTGTAGTGAGCCGTAAGAAGCACAGCTGACCTATGACGAGGTATTCGCAAAGTGCAACGTATCCATTTTTACAGGAGGGTTGGTCAAAAATATTTTAAACCACTGTTTCACTAAAATAAAACCAAGTACGTTTAAGTTAGGTTTTAAGATCTTTCACCAAATTGGGATGTTACTCAGAAAATATCTTTGGAGCCATATTGCTTAGTTAACCAGATTTGCTAGCTTGCTAATCACTCTGATGGCAACCAAATCATGAGCAAGAGCGTCATGATCTGCCAGGGGTCGAGTGCATTAGCACTGGTTAGACATGTAGATAGCAATAGTTCACAGAGCAAAATTAGCATTCATTTGACAATATATATCTGCTTACGTCCGATTTAAAAATGTTATATTCATTCTCCTTTTAGTTCTATTTGTTTCAGCTGCTAAATTGTCGATCCATGTTTACCAGCTTATTTTAAACTTTATGTGTCTGCTGTTTGTTGATGGCCAGGCAGCACACGGTCGGGTTATAGCACTTTGTTTTGACTTAAAACGTCTCTCTGCTGCTACGAGAAGTGAGCTTGACAGTAAAATTGTTGTAAAACCAAAAGGTCAGGTGATAAATATCTGTGGGCGACGTCTTTCACATTAATCACAGTAATTTAACCCATTGTTAATTAAAAAGCATTGATTAGCAAGAACCAGATGACCAGCTTTCGCCCAGAAGAGTTTGTTTAAAAACCCAACCAGCTCTTCACAGATACTGTCCCAATATGGCATGCAACTTGAAATATTACAATCTCAGACATACCCCAAAACTGACAGTGCTTGAAGTTCCCACCACTCTAACTCACATCAGAGGTAAAATGAGGGAAAAGACAACTTCCCAATCTTTGGTATCTGATTCAGAGCTATGTCCGATTACAATCAAATAAATCTCACCGGTGCTGGCTGGACAGGACTATTCAAAGCACATGTGTGCCAGGGGTGTTCAAGATGATAAGGGCACACCAATGACTTGCATTCACTTTTGAAAGACCATTTTGCTTAGTTGATAAGCCTGTCATCCACTGTAGGCTATTTCCCTAGATGATGAGATGTGACTGAACGGGCTTTTGTGTGTTCCTGCTGACTTCCTTGTTTGGGTTGGTGATGAGATGAGGAGAATGAGGATTATCGGCTGACAAAATACTGTATTTGTGATGGAGTTGGGGTTTGCTAACACACAATAACTATACACTGCAGTCTGGAGAAGAAATACGCACAACGGTGATGGAGTTATATGAAGCATGAAAGTTATTTGTCTATTTAGTGGCTGACTGCAGAAAAAATGGCTGTCATGTGTTTGATACATTCTGGATATTTGCTATGGGTTAGCACATCCGACCATTCACACTTTCCAGCATGTGTGACAAACACTGTGATGCAGGTGTATAGTACAAAAGTGTTTTGTTTTTATCAATCTGGGCATGTGCTTTTTTTCCATTCAGATTGAACTACTCACTTATGTAAGTTTGTTCCAGGCTATTCATTTCAGTTTCTCTAATTGAGTATGATGTGAAGATGAGTGTCCATATAGTATGTACTTTATATAAACACAAGCCATTGTGCTACATATGTGCACTTGCTTGACTCACCACATATGGTGACAGCATTGACAAAACGTGTAACAGTTGATTTAGAATATTTCATTTTTTTCACAGCCACCTGAATACAATGACTGGGATTTTTTATTGTTGGTGCTCACAACAAACTTAAATAGAGGAAATCAACAGCATGTTGTTTTTCCAGAATCAGTGTCCATGTTACTCTGAGTAATTGACAGACCCGGCTGTCAACAATTTTTACTGAATCTAAGTTCTACCAAACAAAAGATCCTAGATCCTAATTACATGTACTGACTGTATTTGCAAGAAAGCTACAACCTAAAGTGCCAGATTGCTTTGATAACAGATTCATTTGAGAGGCCATCTTTGGCAACTGTTTGGAAGAACAAACTGTCAAATGTTTGCCAAAGTCATTCAGGGAAAGGACAAAAATATATTTTCCATCGAGAAAAACCTTTAATGGCCTTCAATCTCTTCTTTGAATGAAGAAATACTCTCCAGTTGTGATAAAACCGGTGCCATTGCAGTGGCTCCCCATTACTAAGAATTACATTATGGTAATCAATATAACAAAATATAATTTGTATCAAACATGTTTGCAAACTACTCACTAAAGCAGTGGTTCTCAAACTGTGGGCGCGACCCTCTAGTGGGGCGCGGAGCTAATACAGGTGAGGCGTGGGGGATTGATGCTGTTTTAAAAAAATATATACAAATCCAAAAAATTATAATTAAAAAAAAAAATCTTTATTTATTCTCTGCATTTTAACGATCCTTACTGATTAAGGAGCTTTGTGCTGCTGTGAAGCACTGGGGATTCAGTGTCTTGCTCAAGGACACTTCAACATGAAACTATGGGGAGAACAGGGATGAACCGCTACTTTGTGGTTTCAGGACAAACACTCTCCCCATAAACATGACAACTTTACATAGTACAAAAGTACAAACTACACGGATAAAGAACGTCATTAATAAATACTGTACATGGCAAAATGCCTGTACTGTCAAGGAAATATTTGCATACAAATACATGTATTTGCTCAAAGCCTTTGTGCGACCTCCGTGAAGTAATTTAACCAAATATTAGTTATTTTTTGCACGGATGGAACTTCATTTGCAATGTTCCAAAAAAAGGGATTGCACACTTTATTTGTTTTTGTCTGACGGAGCAACCTGGTTTACGTGAAAGGGATTGCAATTTTCTTCATTCTATTATTTGAAAAAGCACAAATGGAGGAGTCACAAAAAGTTAGAACATTTTGTGACAATTTTGTTGGGGTGGTGGGAACTGAACATTGTTCTTCCTCAAAAGTCGGACGTTACAGAAAAAGTTTGAGAACCACTGCACTAATCTAAACCGTATATATTTTATTGGTTTTCCCTAAAATATCTGCTCCTAGTAACTCTTGCAAATTGCATTTTATTGTCATGTTTAAGGAAAGAAAAGTCATTAGTTAAAATATGATTAGATATTTTTGGGGGAAAAGCTGATTTTCTTATTGGAATTGGTGAGAATATCGATACTACTCATGTTTTTGTCGGGTATAGAGGAGCAATCGGCAGTAGCCGCCTAGCTTAGCACAAAGACTGGACGCAATGTTAAACAGCCAGCTTGGCTATGTGCGGAAGGTACTACAATCCTCCTACCAATTAGCAATGAACAATCCATAACAAGTGTCCTGGTCAATGACGAACAATGGTATATGTAAGTAGTAGAAGGGTTAAAAATGTTAACATCTAGATGTTATGGATGGGGTTGGATACATCTCACCTTAAGGTGGCACTTGTGTGGGCTTCAAAGCCCTCCTCCATCTTTGATCGCTCTGATGAGTGACATTTACTGGACTGAAAAGCCCTCGGAGCTTTTTGCACCAAGGGAGGGAAGGTGGGAAGGTGGGAAGTGATTTTCAGAATTGCTCACAGGAAATGGAACTAAAAGCATGCGTGATAAGCAACCCCGTTGGCAGAAATTTGAACATGCAGCCAAACAGAATGAACACAAGCATACATTGAATTAGCTGGAGAATGGATAATAGGACACTGTATGGAGCTTGTATTTCTCTCCTCCAATAGTTTGATTACTGTTTCACATACGTAGATGGCGAATCACTTCAACAACAGTCTTTTCACTGATGAAAAAAATAAGCTATTCAAAGCGGTAGATAATAATGAGCCCGGTGAATATTTAGAATGACAAAGACCCTCCTAATGCCGAGAGGTCTTTGTCCACAGCAGAATTACATAACACTTTGTCATCCAATAAATGAATATGGATCCTTTACCTTGAGCCTGCTGTGTGCGAGAGACGCTGGACTCTTTCTCCCCTTCTTATTTATCACTGCCTTTCCCCAACGTGTGTTTTGGCAGAATGCAGTCTCCGTCTAGCCAACGCTGGTGTGTATTTGTATGAATCTGAAGAGCTGAAGATATCTAGTGTTTCTGATGCCAGCGAGTGGGAGCTACACGCGACATGCTCATTGGTGTGAAATCGCGGGGGGGAGAGAGCAGCCGAGACGGATAGAGGGAGAGGCAGAGGGGGTGGAATCAGAGAGAGGGGGAAGAGAGCATTGTTTGCACAGGGAAATCTCCAAGGACAACCTGAACACATCTGTAAAGCGGAGAAGTGCTGTCCAGTGATGTTGCGCTTGAAGAGACGCAAATGTAAATGTGTAGTGCAGGAGGAGTGCTGGGGGTGGGGATGGATGAAGAGGTCTGGGAAATGGTTGTGTTTTATGTGAGTTCTGATTTTCAATAGGGGTAAAAAAAGAAGAAATCAACAGAGTATATATATATATATATATATATATATATATATATATATATATATATATATATATATATATATATATATCTTTCCAACTGTTAAATGGACAAAATAAGGTATTTGAAGATGCTAATGTTGATTGTAAGATTGCATTATGTAATTAATTGTTTGAGCGGAACAGAACACAACAAAGGGAAGAAAAGCAGATTAAGTCTCTTTTATGATGATTTTAAACCTTTGCAAAGTGTCTTTGAGTATTATGAAAAGCGCTATACAAATAAAATGTATTAATATTATGTGCATCTGTGTCCAGAGTCCTGTTAATTAACACAGCATCAATAGTGCACACATGCAATTTAGAAGGTATCATGGAAATAGTACCTCAAATGTTCTTTCTAGCAACAGCAAGCAAATAGTCTCTCACAGTTGAGTGCTTTAAAAAATATTGCATGTACACAAACACGCAAAGCACACAGGGAATTGCGATTGCACCGTTTATTTATATACAATCATATTGAAGTATTAGAGTGCAAAGAGTAAAGAGGGAGTGCAGAACATGTATCTTGCAATCTTGAGAGGAAGATATGATCCGCAAGGAGCCGAGAGTGTGGAGGCGGCGGCCTGGCAGAGGACAGATAATTCCTGCTACTGAATAGACAACCAAGTGTTGCATAAAGACACACACTCACTCTCACACAGAACCATGCAAAAACACTGCCTACACACACACATGTTCTGAGTCTCTAGCCTTCCACTTCATCCTCAATTTCAGACACTCATAAACACATTTGCAGACTATTGATAGGTGAGGTGGTAAAAAAGAAATGTAACGACATCATTTTCTTGGGTCAAGAAATCAGGGTTTGCGTGGTCCTTAAGAACTACGGTTCACGGAATTAACTCAAGAAGCAAGTACCACACTTATTTTAAACAATACGGAAAATATAGACGTTTGAACAAGCAATTTAAAAAATCAGGAGTTGATTTTGGCGTGTTTGAAAATATCAGATTTAGCCAGTGGGATTTCTATTATATTATATTCTGGTGAATTACATAACCACAGCAAATACCATAGGATGGAAAGAGTGAAAAAAAAACTCTTTTGCGGCACTTCCAGTCAGGAATAAAACCAGCGGTTCTGAATTAAGTCGCACCCCGTGTTAATGACGAATAGATCCCCTGAATCACACACTATGGCGTGAGAAAGACAAAACAAGACGTACGAAAAGAAAATGTCTTTGTCATGCCCCCTGCCTGAATTAGTCACACCGCACTGATTTCTTTCTCAGCTATTTTTCTGTCATCCAGCAGTGAGCAGATACTTAACACTACGTGTGTTCAAAGCCCTTTTCAAACGAGAGAAAGCAGGCCCCCAAAAGGGAGAGCGCGAAAAGATATTCGCCCACATAGTTGTTCAGAGATGTGTGACCTTCATGACGCTTGCAGATGCTTGTATCACAGCTTCACCTGCCAGACACCGCCTTTGTCCCTCGCAGTCTCTCAGGATGACTAATCGGAAAATCTACCGGAAGCAAAAGTTTCACACCTCTTTACTCCATCTATGAACTAAATCTTTCACATGTCTGACACGACCAAGTCTCCCAACTCTGTTTGGCATTTCACACATTTCAAATGGCAATGGAGCATCGAATAATTATTCCCTACCTGTTGATCCTCCACTACTTTACAAAAATGCAACCATTCTAGCATCCCCGTCTGTCAGTTGGTCCACCACTTTGATCCAGATGAAAATCTCTTAGCAACTATTGGATGGATTGCCAATAAAGTTCAGACATTCATGGTTTCCCCTAACCTTCCTTTAGTGCCACCATCATATCCAACTTGTAATTTGTCCAATACTTTGGTTTATGACCAAATGCCTGCAAAATCCATTCCCATTAGCCTCAGCTTTAGCTTACAAATACTAACATTGTGACAAAATAAACGAAGAAGTGAACATCATAAAGAGCATATAACACCATTTGACCCTTAATATACTAACCATATTTTCATCTACAACCCCTGGCATGTTATGTGTTTAAAACACTCTCACGCTGTTTCGTCCTTATGTTTGTTTTTTGCATTTACAGTCGTGCAAAAATAAAAACTTGTTCTGAGTGAAAGGCTATTTTATTTTGTGACTTCCAAAAATATATTTTCATCAACATCAACTTTCCACCCTCACACACCGAGCAGGGCTACTGTCTGGTAGATTTATTGGATGCCTATTTTGGTGTCAAATCCTCTTCATCTTTGTCCCAGCGTTCCCCCTCTGATCCCTCATTGTCATTATTATGGCTTACACAACACTGCCATAATGACTTACACAAGGAGGAGGCTTACTGACCTGCTAAAATAGGTCCAGGGATGTCATAATACCTGTGGTATACGTGGACTTTCCAAAATGATTGTCCCCAGGTCTAAATATATTCACCCTGTTAGTCATAGTTGTTGCTTCTGCCTCAGGCTGTCAGATTACATTTGACGGCTTTTTCATTAATCTTCCTCACCTTTTCTCACATTGTGTTTTGCACAGGTGGCCTTGATTTAAACCATCTGTGTGAACAGGTTTACCAGATTGTTTAGAATAGTTTATCCTCTCACTAAAAGACACTCAGAAATCAATAAATTCTGATGCAAAATTAAGTTTTGTGTCATCAAGGGTGCCTAAAACAACCTCCTTTTGGGCTAGTTAGCTATCTGACTGAAAATCATCGTACTTTTGGTTTGTGTTCTATTTATTCTGGTTCGGTTTCACAGTAAGCAAATAAAAAGTATATATCTACGTGTATATATTGACCATATCTCAACAGGGAACGTAGACTTAGAAATATTGCGATGAATGTTTTTCTTTCCTGCCTGCAATTTGGTCGGATTATGTTCTCACTGCAACCAAAACCGCACTAGGGTCTGCTTGGAAACCTTTCTTCCCTGCTTGCAACAGAATCAATATGAAAAATAGTAATAATCTGACTGATAGTAACATGTCTGTTAGCTAACTAGCTCGGAAGCTAACTTAACTTGTAGCCTCTTTAGCGTTGGAAATGTTTGTTACAAAAGTCTTGTTTACACATTGCAGGTCCAAGCTGTTCTGACTGGAGTTTACTGGAGTTTTTTGGGTGCAGCGAAATGACATACAGCACAGAAACGGTTATCATATATATATATATATATATATATATATATATATATATATATATATATATATATATATAAATAAAGAAGCAGATGGGATAAACACCATCATGCCCGCTTTCCAGAAAGTATAGGCGGAGATGACTTGAGAGGGCAGAAGGTGAGAGAGGAAGAACCAGCTAAGTGTTGCATGTCCTGCCATATTTGTGATTGGTTTGGATGGAGGACCAGCCCAGATGGATCATATGTTTAGCACAGACACAAGTGTTACAGCTTCCTTCCTCTCATCAATGAATCATGGGATCGGAATCATGCCCGCCATGTGATATTACCCAACCAGTAGCTGTAGTACTCGTACTACAGCTACTGGTTTCAGGACGACCACTCCTCCATGAGCTCCAGTCGTACAGTCTTTCATACAAGACTGTACATTGGCAACTTGGGCTAAGGGCAGTGAGTCAGTGTCAGTAGAGGCACAATGTCCGGTTGTGACATGGTGAGAAGATGGAAGAACCAGCGATCAATGTGACACATGAAGCAGCAGGCCCCATTTGAGAAATATAAGCGAGCCCACACTGTGTTTGATCACTATTCAATCAAGGGGTGAGAAGACTGGAGGGGCTTCCCCTTTAGCACCAGCAGGCCTATTAATCATCAGGGACGGTATGCATGTTTACTTGATGATTCCTCGCTGTTTCTATTAATATATTTGCCACAAATCAGGGCAGAAAAGTAAAAATGTCAGAATCTGTAGACTCTCTACTTAAGTCCACAGGGCATGTAGAGAATGGAGATCCACACATGTAACCTGCCTCTCACCGTGCATATTTGGTGGATCTGTGTCTGTCTACACTTTGGGTGAAACCTATTGACGCTCAAAAACAATTCCATAATCCTTCACAAAAGGGGTTTTTACAGTTGCTTACAGGAGCCAGTGAAACAAGTGCAGCATCTCACCATCTGCCACCAACTCCTTCTCTCTGCTTGCCACCAGGTCAAGATCTGCCTCAGCACAAACACCTCCGCGACAGCCATCAGCATCAGCCCGGTCAGCCAAGAGGTCGTGACCACACCAGCAGTTCCTCCCACACGCTCACAAGCGCACTACCTACACCGCCGTCAGCCTTGCTGTTCAGTGTACATATTCATAAGAAGCTTGATATGTAGATATGGAGTCATTTTTCAGTCCTGTAGAACGACAAAGAGAACCCAGTTTTCACTTTCGATATATGTAGTATTATTATATACTATTATAGTATAGTACTATAGTATTACACTTCTTTTAACCCAAGCCATTGGTAAATCAATTCCAAGCAGCAACATTAGTCAGTAAGGGTATATTTTCACATGATTTTAAGAATTTTCAAACAATCTGACAAATTGTTCCATCTTTCTAGAGATAGCGGATCTTTTTCTCTGCAAATTCTGATATAAAACGCATGGCTATCTTGTCATGGGCAAGTGAACATAATGAACATCATGTTAGAATCAGAAGAAAAAAAAAATGTTGACCCCCCCCGGTGCAACATTCATAATGTTGAGCAGCTTTCTAGTACAAAGTGTTGCTCCCATTGACAGAATTCTCAGACTAATTCTTTGAATAATGCTGCTTTCAAAGATTGTTTCCTCCAGTTAAGACAAGGTAAGAATGAAACATAAAGCAACTTAGCCTTTGAAAGAGCACCGAACGGGAAAACTGTTACGAGGAAGGATTAATCTCCTAATAATTTAATCACCCGAAACTGTCAATAAATTGAAATCATTGGCTCCACAGCGACATTTTCTCCCTGGATCCCGATTCATTGGACTGGTACAGCAACATCGCAGCACATTTGATCTGTCTGCACCGAGACGACTTTTTACTTTCATTTGTTATTTTTACTCGTCACTACCCACAAAGATGCAACAAACCCAGACTAAACTCTACTTACTTTCAAGGTCCTGATGTCGGGAGAGATCTTCAGGATGAGTCTTCAGCAGGTCGACAGTTTGATTACCAGGGCCTGATGTCCACACATCACAGTGTGCTTGAGCAAGGCAGGCAAACCCCAAATTTCTCCTGAGAGTCAGATCAGTGCCTGGCTTTGAAGCTTGCTGCCCTAGCTGCGTGTGTGAAAATAATTGAATGAGAGGAAAAACTTTATAGAGATCACGAATAAAAATGGCATATGAATGCAGTCCATTTAGCTCATTTCCCGAAAAAAAACTGCTGCCAGCTATGCAGAATGCGTTACATTTCAGTGGACTTTATGTGACACTAAGTGGTTGACGTAATATTTTCTCTTTACAGGGTGCTCATTGTCCAATAAAAATCATAAATATAGACTGGACCTGTAAAGTTATGCAGCCTCATATGTGGCTTTATGAACAGAAAGGCCCTGGTTGTCGTTACTGTAGCTACAGTAGCTGTAAATAGAAAAGAAAGTCCCTTTGCTAAAAAACATTTTAGAAAATAGACCGGCACAGCAGTTGCAGACATAAACAGTTGGGAAATGAATGAAATTATTGTTGAATCTGTTTTTTCAAAACAAAATGATATCATCCCACTAGCATCTAACAAGTGTGAAAAGGAGGAATTGTGGGAGCAAACAATTGGGCGTAGAACAGGTTTGTGTGGGCGGTACAACAGAACATTCGACAAAGCGACGTCTCCCACGTGACTCTCACCAGTGATCACACACATCTGAAGCAGTTTTTCTGAAGAAAAAACTTTTGGTATTTTCATTTGGTGAGACCACAAAGTCAACCTGATTAAATGAAAGGGAATGTTTGATGTTACAATTGAAGCCAAGAGTGGTAAGATCTTACTCTTATGCAGAAAAAAAATACTTTGTAAAGCAATGTTAAGGCCATGCGTGTGGGTGGGTGTGTTTTGATTCATTATTTTTCCTTATTTTCTAAATTATTTTATAAGTTGTATTTCTAATCAAGTTTTACCTTACGTTGTCTGTTTGCCCTTCTTTCCTGTCACTTTCTTCATTACTACCCAACTGCCTATGCAACAGTCGAAGTCATTTATTTTAACCAAATCACTAATTAGACAGAGACTGCTTACTCACAGGGACCAGGGAACCACACAGTTAACACACAGTACAAACCGACAAGGAGACAAACAGGATTTAAATATAAAGGGAGGTAACGAGCAACAGGTGGACACAATGAGGGCAGCACAGGTGCAGGGAATCCACAATCAGGAACCAGGTAGACAGACAATCCCAGACAATCACTAGAACAGGAAGTGCAGAGACGCAGGGGACACAAGACTACAAAATAAAACTAAAAATTCAAATCATGACACAACACACACACACACACACACACACACACACACACACACACACACGCACGCACACACACACACACAATGAATGCTTGCTTACTGATCCCTGTATGTCATATTGTGCATATTCTTCAATAAAGTACATTTAAAAAAATAAATAAATACTATAAAAAAAGACATTTGTTCACGGTAAAAGAAAAGGTAAAGTCAAATATTTTGGATGCTTGCAAACATAGAAACAGATAAAAAATTGAGTATATCATGTTTGATTTTTAGTTTTTGTTGATTAGACCTCTTCCTTTAATCTTGTATTTCTTGCTGTCAGATGTGTGACACAAACAAGCAAAACACAAATTAAGTGGGATTATTTTACCCTCTGCGCTCTAAAATTCTGATGACTCATTCTCAACAAGAAGTTCTTCTTTTGTGGACACATATAAAACCATGATCACGATGCACATGACCGGTGCGGTCCGTAAGGATTTGACCATGTGCGAAGGTTTGTAAACCTGTGCGTCAACCAAAGTATTAAAAAAGCTTATTAATTCTGTCGATCTTTACTATTTCTGCCTCCCGTTCAATAAACCTGCCCCAGGTGATCTGCTTGCTGCTTTTATTTCTCTCAGAGGTGAGGGAATGACGACTGTGTGACTTAAGGGAACTGCCATAAAGTGGGCGGCTCTTTATTTGCCGAACAGCTGACAGTGAGTTACGATTCTCAACAGCATCATATATATTTAGTGTCCTCCTCTGACTCAGAGACGGATGACCGCAACTGAATAAACTGGACGCACCCTTTTGCAGAGTAGCGCGAAAACTTGAATTTACATGAACAACAATCTCAACCTTTAACTACTTCCTGGAAATAATATTGGGTCCGCCTCCTCGACATCCAACTTACATTTTCATCCTAAATTGATTCTCACAGGGAGACATATTACCCCAATAGGCCCTTTTCACAGAGGACATTTTGACCTGTCACAGCAGGAAAAGCCCAAGTGTGAATAATATAATTAATGATGACAGGACATCCTTTAGCTGCTTCGGTTTTGGGGCGGCCATGGCAGCTCCGTGTCACACTGTGATGGCACACTGTGACATCTGTACAGAACACAGACCCATTGTTGTTGGTATAAGTCACAGTTGAACTTTTCCAACTATGAATCTTTCCCTTGTTTATATGACATGACTTAAAGCAATGGTTCTTAGCCTTTTTTCAGCTGTGAAATGTTTTTCCAGTACCCCCTAAACCAGTGGTTCTCAACTGATCTCACCACCATCACCCTTAATGACAAGCCGCGACCCAAGTCGAGGAACATTCTCAACATCTCCAATGTATTTAATGAAAAGATGGTGCAGTTTGAATCTGAGATAGTATGGAGACAGTAGTGTTACATGCTGGGTGTGTGATTGTGTGTGTGGGGGTGTTGACGGTGCATAACAAACCAATAAGATAAGTAACAGAACCTAAACTAACTCTGCGGCCCAAGTGCATAATAGTCACATAGGAATACAAAACAATATCAGTTTACTCCTTTTAAGGATTTACATTTTGGGGCCATGCTGTTGAATCACTCTCAAAAACGTCTTCATCTGTGAGCGAGTGACGCAACCTTCCCCGTAATATCGGGCCGCACAGAAAGAATGAAAAACATACATCCCTCTGTGCGTCTGAGCCTTTTACTCTTTACAAATGTGAAGAGGCTACATGAGAACATTAGCCCAAAAATGAAACTTAAATGTATGTTTCGAGTCTGCCGGATTGCCGTTGTTCTGGAATAAAATCAAGGCAGAATATCCTAAAATCACCAAAAAGCTCTGAAAGCTGGCAAGAAACATCCAAACCATGAGTGTGAATACAGATTGCAATCAGTAGTGTTGCATGCTGGGTGTGGAAACCATGAGTGTCAATACAGATCGCAAGGACTAGTGTAAAGGTCAGTCAGTGATTTCTGAATTTTAAGTTCTAGAGTCACATTAACGTCTTCTGTGAAGCACACGATCCATGTTGGCCCACCGGACTCGGCAACAAAAACAACTGTGCTGCATAAAATGCCCTTCAAAATTAAACCACAGGGTTTTAATAATAATAATAATTTATTTTAAAAAAAATTCAAATATTTTTTTTTTCCCAAGCAAAGGGTCCACAACCCACCAGTTGAGAACCACTGCCCTAAACAGTGCAAAATCATTTTTGGATGAAAAAAAAGATGTAATACATAGCTCTATGCCATTAGTGTCTGATTTATTATAGAATATATACCATTATGTTTATGAAGTTACACCTATATTTTTATTGAATCTTTATTTAATAACTATTTTGAAAGGATTTTTGAATGGATGCTAATTTTAAATATTATTTTACAAATCTCACGTATCCCCTGAAGTTCCTTCACATGACCCCATTTGAGAATCACTGACTTAAAGGGCCAGTTCCCCACCAAAAAATCACAAACATACCTTTTTAACCAGAGGTACCCAATACCAGCATCCCATAATATACAGCAGGTGTCATCTCGCTGGCTTTATTGCCTGGAAAATAACGTTTGGTGAAGGCAGGGATTTATTTTGAAAAGTTAAGGGGAAAGTGACACATCTGACATGTCCAAAACTGAAGCGAGAGAGGCTCCGGAAAGCTTCTATCACAAAAGAAATAAGAAGAAAAATAGATACATACTTACTGTACTTGTTATTGCTTATTTCACCTTAACACCACATTATCTGCTTTTAAACTACTTGACCCCTCATTTTGACCAGACACAAGCAACACAAAATCAAATAAAAATGGCCTTGTTGAAGTTGACTGATACATTTACTGACAACATAGAACCATTAGGTTGAAATGACTTAATTATCCACGAGGTAAACCTGATGATGCCCTTAGGCATGTTTAATATTCCAGCACTAGTTCTGAGTAAGAAGCGCTTGACTCTACATTTAATGTAAGTCTTATTAAAGACACCTGAGAAAACCAAGGGACTTGTCAACAATAAGCAAGTGTGACGCATAAAATGTGCCAACTAATTGCAGTTTATAGTTGCCCCTCTTATTCATCTCAAGCCTTAATTATTGAGTGTTTTAATTATGAATTATAGGTCAGACGTGACTACACATGCATTATTCCACCAATTAATTTCCATTATGTTTTCTTGCGACCTGACTGCAGTGTGGTGTCATTCATGAATAAGGACAGATATTGCTAATCGGCTAATATCATAAAGCAGAACTAGAGCACTGAACTGATTATAACGAGGTCGCTTTTCCAAGAAAGACGATGATTACAGCACGTTAGCCCTATTTCTTAAAATTTACATCCAGGAAATACACATTAATGCCAGCATAGCCCTGCACGTCAGTGGCTACAGCAGGCTGACTGAGACCTTTTTGATAAAATGGGTCTGTTACCTGGCAACTACATGTTGCGTTCAGATATTCGTCCTATTGCACCTAATCATGCCTCTAATTCACCAAATCCAATCCCATTGAACATTTTTGCAAATTCAACCACAAACACAAAAAGCAAACATGACTCATTGTGGAACAGGTATGTATATTTACACATGAACACTAACATTCATAAAATATATTGGAAACAATGTAGATTATTTCGATAAATTTCAACATGCCAGCATCTCAACTGCCCTCCAGGATATATATATTTACTTTAAAAACATCCAGAATGATAATCTAAAAATGTCTGTGATGAGAATAAACCACAACGGAGCGGCAATGTAGTTATTATTGTTTTACATTGTGCAGGTAGTGTCCTCTGGTGGACACATTTAAGGATGGCACTCTAATTCACTTCGTCGGTTGAATCAATAATTTACCTCCTGATGATAACAGATGATAACTCATATTGCTTGCTGTAGATATAACTTAGAATCTCCAAACATTTGTTTTGGATGTAGCTGCTGCAATAAATTATAACAGTTTTTATTAAAGTAAATGGTAGTCTTTAAAGATGTGAGGCCTCCGGGAGGTTGGTGGCTCTTTCTTCCTGGTTGCCTCCAGCAGAACGCTTCGTGTGGAGGACGGTGTACACACCTCTGGCCGTGAACAGCAGGGAGATAGCAGCAAAGTACGAGGCGTAGATAGCAAACTGAAGAGAAGTGAGAGGGTAACATGCAAATCAAAGAACCCTTGATTTGCCTCCACATGTATGTTCATTAAAGGCCCTTCTAACGGCATGTTTTTTTTCCCTTCGACATTTAATCAGCACTGTTAATTGTTTTTATTTTATTTATTTAAGCTCTCATAAATGCTCTCTATATGCCAAGTTGAGTTCATGTACCTCAATATTTAATATTCAATAAATTAAATATAAAGCATGTAGCTTATCTCTTTAACTCAACGTGTGATGTGTGCGTGTGAGTACCTGCGAGATGATGGTGAGATGTAGCGACCTGGAGCTGATGACGACAGCAGTGAGGACGCTCTGGAGGATCGTGCCCACAAAACTGTTCATGCCGAGTACCAACGCGTAGCGCTGCCGGTTCAGCATCTCGGCGATCTGGAAACTGGGAAATACACACGATGGTGCTGATCTCAAAATATGAATCCAGTTAGAACTTATAGTAATAAAAGTTAAACGCTAAAGTCAGCATGCTATTATACTGACAATTACAATGTGAACAGAAGGATGCTTAGCCGATTATATGAAGCATATCCACCATCCTATTTTAGGGTGTTAGCATGCTAATGTTTACAGCTAAGGATGACAAAAATATAATTAGTTTTGCAGGTATTTATTTTGTCATAGACAACATATTGAACAAATTCAATGCTTGATCTTTTTTTGCCTTTATTTCTTGTCCATTTATCGGAAATAGACATTTCACTCTAAACCACAAGTTTCAGCCATGAGAGGAATAGTTCGGGCACCACCAAAGTCAATTACTATGCATCATATGGAACCATGAATCTCATTCCATCTGCTAGATGTTGAGATATTAAACAAGAGGAATACAAACATTGACTCTCTGGTGGCAACAGATAAAGTTATTGCATTGGGATTCATCTTCTGCAGACATGAATATTTATATGTACCGTAAAAGTCAAGTCGCTCCTACCTTCGGTGGGTGTCCCCGCTGTAGTAAGCTAGCGCTGCTGCTAGCTCCCCGCTGCTGCTAGCTCCCCGCTGCTGCTAGCTCCCCGCTGCTGCTAGCTCCCCGCTGCTGCCACTGCGTACGCGTCCCTGCTGCCCAAGTCGGGTGTCAAGCCGGGGCTGGTCCCGCTATCTTCGGGGGTTGTCAAGGAACTAGCGGAGAACTTGCAGTGAGCTAACGGGGAACTAGCAGCAGCTGGCTACAGCGGGGAGCTAGCGAGGACACCCACCGAAGGTAGTAGCGGCTTGTAACCCAACTTTTATGCTATGTGTGACATGTAATACAATCTAGCCAAACATTTTCAAGACATTTTACTACATAGTGAAACTGAAATGTCTGGATCACTAAAGTCTGTAGTATTCTTCTTACAGGCACCACGAGGGGAATAAATCCAATCATTGTTGAGATAATTCAGTTGGTACCAATGTGCCGAAAAATATTTAACTAAAAGCTCTTCATTTTGTCCAGGGACCAGTTTAATGTGTGTTTCACAATGATAAAAATGCAGGAAAACAAACCAGGTTGAAAACAATTTGAGTAATTCCTTTATCTTTTGGTGTTAGTGGTGGATGTAATTGATTTGTGCTGTGCTCAGGGTAGAAGTTAAGCATGGCTCTAGCCCAAATTACACACGCAAATACAAATAAAAAGCCAGACCGACCTGCCCAAAGCAATTATGTTGTTAACTGTGGAACAACAACAGCATTAAATACGGTTCGGATGTGTTTGGAGCGTTGGAATACTCTTCTAGAACCATTTCAGCCCGTGAGGCACATCTAGACTTGGTGGTGTCGTATATTCAAGTTCAACACAGTAGATGCGTGCACGTGTTCACCCTGACACACGGTATTTGTGTACTGTTGATACGTCGATAATGCGTTCTTACGTGCAGATGGTGCTGAGCTGCATGTACACCGTTTTAAAGACAAAGAAGAACAAGTAGTTGATCCAGATGTTGTCAGTCAGATCCATGAGGAATATGGCCCCCGCCATCAGGAAGGTGAAAGCCCCCAGGATCAGTTCTCCCCACACAGACCACTCCAGAGACATGTGTCCCACAGCGACAGTGGCTACAGCCCCTGAAAGAGAACACAGTCCCTGCGTGACTACGGAGTTAATTCATTAACTGCAATTTATTTCACAGTTCATCCTGACACAGTGATGCAATCAGCTGTGTCTTCACTGTCACGTCCTATCTATGTCCACATGACATGATGACACTCTTTAGCAGTAGAAAATGCACATGATGGAGAGAATTCTGTCCAGCTTTTGGCTGGTTTGAACTCTTCTCCTTTTTTATTTTTGAAAGTGAATTTTCATATTTCCACCACAGGGTGGCGCAGTGCGACCCAGACGCTTCACAAGACTCCTCTTGCCACATGCAAAGGAGTTATTAGACCTTCATCCCTGAGGATGGATGTACAGTCGGGGATTCCGGTGGCTCTTTGAAGCATTTTGTTGTTTTGGGCCACTTGTCTCCATTTTATCTGCCTCTTTCTGTCCTTCGAAAGTCTCTCTGGTTTCACTTTGACTTGCTTGCTATATTCATCTCAATTTCTACAACTCCAACAACCGCTGTCAATGTCAAACTCTTCTTGTAATTGTCGATTGCTGAAGATTCAATAAAAACCAGAGACATACCAGAGACCTCACTTAGAGCGCTTTATCCACGAGAATATAAAGAAGAGAAGCTGGGTATAATTGCTTCACATGTGTACATTTCCTTTGAGTCATCATCCATTTGTGATCAATCAGTGCTAATAGTCCAACGCGGACACCACTGGAGCTTGTGTGTATTTAAGATATTCCTAATCAATCCCTGGGTGGTGATTAGCAGAGGGGGGTCAAATGGAGACTGAATAATTGGACCCGTTTCCTCAGTAGTGTCAATTGGAGGCATGACGGGGTCAGCCGTACAGCTTCATAGAGAGGAATCAATAATGCTGCTGGGCTCAACAGTATGCTTAAATTGGTTTAATTGGATTAGCCTTTGTACTTATTCTATAAGTTAACCACTTTTACAAGCTGCAGCGAGAGGAGCTAACGGAGATCATGAAAGTCAGAGGACCACCAAAGAGATCAGGATTTATCACCTGAGAATCAGGAATATAAGCACCAATTTCTACAGCAATCCATTAAATAGTTTAGAGTTGGACTAAAGATGTGGGCAGACTGATTGACCATCCACAAGGCCCTGATGGTAGGTAGTTTGGCTAAAAGAATAACGCTCAGAATTGATGGCAAAGCTTTTCACTTATCCCCAGTATGGATCAAATTCCAAAAGAACTGCAATATTTATCCCAAGATGCAACTCAAGACTTTGCTCCTTTTTTATCCGACATTATACCCACAGTTTGTAACACACTCTGTATATAATCTAAGGTCTTCATGCCCAAATTGAGTTAACCTCGATGCCATCATTTGTGTCGCCATGATTGTAGTTATGAAGGTTCAAACACAAGCTGCATGCGGGTCACCCTGCTTATGAACCACTTTGTAAAATGTGTGGGCACAGAAGAGGGAAAATATGTGACATCAAGCTGTGTTTGGCTTTTCACGCTGATTAGATTACGTCACACTGTGTGTGTGTGTATTGTATGTGGGGGAGGAACATGTGAATTTTCAAGCTTTGAACTTCAGTGTGTGGCCTGAATCTAAACAGAAATATCAAAAAGATGACTAATAAGTCAGAGAAATGAAGACTATTTCCAATTATGAACAGAACAATGTTAAATTGAACAAAAGACAGGTGGTATTTCTAAATCTATTTGGCGTCCGTGATTACAATATTGAATGGGTAGAGCTGAGATGACATTGTTATACGATGTTATCTCAGGTTGTGGGGGATGGCCTGCATTGTAGGACATTTTGTTATCATTATGATAAGTGTCTGATAGCAATGTGATAAATGATGTCCTGATAGTGGGACAAAGGCTGCTACCAAATGTGAGTAATAGAAATGTACCGTGTAACGCTGATTCTTGCATTTTGAAATATAAATGATAACTCTATGCCATTTTTCTAATATATTTCATGATTATTAAAATAAGAAACATCTTCTCAGTTGTTTTGTTGATAATTTTCTTTATCTGACTTTTACAATAAAAAGTGAATAAGAAAAAAACATGCATGTGTTTGTTTGAGACCACAGAAAATAAGATTGCAACTCCTTTTCATTTGCAAATCATACTATACAAAAACACATTACTGAGCATAACTCAGTTTGTTCTGCGTACACACACTTTTTTGATCTTAATCCTAATGAGCTACAAAAAAAGTGTTGTTTTAGAGCTCGAGGACGTACAGTTATTAATATGCAGAACATGGAGAATAGTAAATTATATTGTGCTTTTCTGCCATATTTTATCATGCTAGAAATCCATATTCATAATTTTGGTTTCCACCAAGTTTCTTCCCTCAGGGAGGTTCTCTAGGTGTGGAACAGAAGAGAATACAGCAGGAGTCTGTGGGGAAATATCCGGCATCGGGCCCTACAGCATGACTGCATGTTGGGCAGAACTATTTACAAGTGCAATGCATACAGCTGGATGTGGTTTACACAGAGTAATTGCCTTTGGCTTCTGGGGAATACAGGATTGTATCTGTTCTATAATCAATAAAAGTGTACTGGCTGGATGGCAGCAGCTGCTATATCCATATGGGGATGAGAGCAGGCAATTAAACAGTCTAATTAATGTTGCTGTAATTGTCTGCTGTACTTTAGAGGTTGTGAATACTGATAATGGAAAGGGATTGTGTTTTCTTTCTGTCTATTTGTTTAATTATTTTTATTTAGCGGAATGTGTATAATGAAAATGTTTGGAAAATAAAATCCACCAACCAGCTCCTCTAAAGCTCAATAACGAATAAATGACGTCTCGGAAAAAGAAGAGTTGACGACAGGTTTTCGGGTTCACCGAGAGTTAAAGTGTGTTCTGCGCAATTACTTTGCAAGGAGCCTAAAGTCTTGCCATCGCCATCAGTCTAGATTATTCCTGTTAATTGTTGCGCAATGGATTATTACTCCTGATGCATTGCCGAGTGAGCAAAATGTTCTCGTTGAAGCTGGTCAAAGTGTTGGTGCATTACTGACCCGACAGTGTGCTGAGGCCGTCCACTGCTCCGTTGTAGGCGGTGAAGTTGTGGGGTTGCACGTACACCCAGAGGAGCTGCACGTACCCTGTGACCTGGAAAAAGCCGCATCTCCCCGTAGCGGACCATATGCAGAAGAAGAGCAGAGCCACAGACGAGTAACATTTCTTGCAGTCCAACGCGAGACTCCTCAACATCCTCCCAACGTGCCTGGCGGCCCTCACGCTCTTCGCCCACGCGGAAAAGCTCTCAGAGTCGTGACTGTTTTCAACTGAGCTTCCCTGTTTTGCAGAATACGTCCCCTGAAGACATAAACTAGTCTCAGGCATGGGCAGGAAAATGGAGGTTATCAGCGCTACGGAGACAGAGGCGAGAGTCACCACAGCTAAGCAATACAAGGACACCCCACCCAAAGACACGAGCAGTTGACCCAGCAGAGCGCCCACAGTGTAGCCCAGCAGCATGGCCCCTCTCGCATAACTGGTCACTCTCTGATAGAAGCGAGGCGGCACCACACTGTAAATGTAGGAGAAATAGGCCACTTCTGCTGCCGTGGCAATGCTGTAGCTGAAGAAGGCCAACCGAGCCGAGCGGACCCCCGAGCCAACGAGTACCAGCAGAAATGCCGCGACATAGCTGAGCCCCTGGAGGATGATTACAGGCTTGTACCTGAGAAAGTCTGTCACCAGGAGGACAGGGATGAGGAGAAACATGCTGGAGTAAGTCCACACAGGATACACCTGTCTAGTCACCTGGAAACAGAGGAAGGTAAAAGAGCTAATTATTTTTTAGAAAAGGATTCCTCACTGCTGGTTGCAAGAGCGACTGTGAAACTCGATGAGAACAACACACACAAATAACATTTGAAATGATGAAGGCACTTGCAAATGACACAGTAGTACAACAGGTAAACCATACTTCGGTGTTTTGTTTTTTTAGATTTTATTGGACATATTTTTTTGTCACAAAATGGACCGACGAGGAAGGATGCACCATCTCTGTTCATGATCAATAAAAAATGACTTCTGCATGGTAGCATTGGAAACAGGAAGCAGTGCAAATGAGGCTTGTGATGTGACAAATTGATTCCGTTAAATATTGTGAAAAATAAACACAGAGGCTGCAGCTTGGAAGGCAGATCTCTTTTAGCAAAACTATGGGTTTTAAATTGATGTCCCCATTAAGTATTTTTTGGCCTTGATTGAAGTCATATTCAAAGATAGGTTTTTATGGCAGTGGCACGATTTCAAATCTGTCTCATCCCTTCAGTGTCAGAGTCCATGATTCCCACAGTTTGAAATCTTAAGTAAGCCTTGAGGCTTATATACATAAAAATGTTTGTCCCCAGAGGATACATTCCAAAGTGACTGTGGTGTGTACCTACCCCCCGCCCCCCTTCATTTTTCTTATTGGTACTAGAAGGTCAAATTGTCCTTGCCTTCAGCACTTTGGTACGGCAAGGGTTGTAGGTGTTACTTTATTCAGATTTCCCCTACTAATCTGTAGCTAGGAAGCGTTAGCAAAACATTTTCCCTAACAATTCAACACATTTGGTGCACTGAAATAGAGATGTGATTGTGCAAGCTGTTTCAATTTCAGAAAAAAGAATACCTACATTTAGGAAAGTAAGAGTCTAAATCGTAGCTATTGGTCAAGTATGTATAATGGCATGAATCTGTGTTGGTAAGATTTGAGTCTAAATGCATCCTGAAGAGCTCTTTGAGCATACATGCTAGTCACTTGTGTCACCTGTACTCTGTTGGTACATTTGTAACAGAGAATTGAATCCCTGGGGTTCGCACTTTGTTCACAAACTTAGTCAATTCCTTCAATTTCATATGGAATCTCAACAGCCACTCAGGACCACATGCCGAAAGGTGATTTGCATTCATCGCTGAGCATGAAATGAGTACACCTCGGGTGAACCCGACATAAAGTGGCTACCAGCCGCCTCGTGCATCACAAAGTGATTGTCATTGCAGAGGTGTGAAGGACCCCATTCAGTTTCTTCCTAATGCCCCCATGTGAGGCGCAATCCTGCCGAGGCTCCCCTGTTCCCTTCAGTCTGTCCCGAAAGCTTTGAGTTCTGGTGGAAGCAGGACGGCTCTGCTGATGCTAGTCGAGCTAACGCTTACATCAGTTTTTTGCAGCTCTACATTATTGTCTTTTCTCTGTATGTGTAGAGAGAAAATTACATTTTGGTGAATAATTCAAAGATCTGATTCAACAAAATGGGAAATGGTCAACACAACATCTGATCGCTTTACCTTGTACGGGTATTTTACACATTTGCCCACGTTAAAAGATAATCTGAGCAATGACTGGCCAGATTGCAAAATGTTTGCAAAAAACTTCTTTGTGACCAAAGAAGGGCTTGTTCACTATTATAGTGAAACTCCATCAAGTTAAACATTTTGCACAGTATTGATGTGATCATGTATTATGGAATTCAATTCTTGTATATTCTTGTATATTTACTCACAGTTAATTTGTAACCAATCATTTGTTTAGGAAATAGTTACTGGAGCTCTGAATTTATGTGGACACATGCACCTCTGAACCAAACATACCTATTGGGATTCACCCTTTGTATTCAGAACTTTGTTTACATACATTTCGATTATTCACATTATGCATTATTAAAACAAAAACCTGACAAACCTAATAACCTAGGGCGTCCGTCACTGTGCAGCAGCCACAAATCTCATTTCATCGCTCAGTGCCTCACCTGCTCGGTGGTGAGATTCTTGTAAGTCCCCGTGAGAAACTCTGTTAAGAAGGGCTCTAAAGGCCTCATCATGGAGCAGAAGCCATAAATGCAGAGCGGCACAGTGGGGCCCACCCAACCAGCATGGCAGGGCATATAATGGCCTGCCCAGCATGGCCTGCTGCCACGCTCCCCGCTCCAGCAGAAACCCATCGTTCCTCTCCGGCTCCCCGGGGAAGTCTCTCCGTGTCCGGCGAGAGCGCGGTCTAATTCAGGCAGTTTAATCTGTTGAGATATGGAAGCGTCAGATAAGGCCAAGGTGAGACTGATTGTGAACGCCAAGATGCCTGCTTTGCCATTGTTGTTTCTCTCCTCTGAAGTTTTCTACGGTAAGGCGGAAAAAAAATAAAATATGTGAGGCTGTAAGGCATTAAGATGAAATATGAGGTGGGGAGCCTCTGGGGCTCCAGCGGGTTATAATAAATACTGTCTCCTGCTCTGTCTTTATACAAAAAACCCTCGTTCCTGCAGATATTGAGGAAGGGGTGAAAGTCAAGCAGAGGAATATGTATGAGTCTGTATATTGTTGCAAGTCTACACACACACACACACACACACACACACACACACACACACACACACACACACACACACACACAGTGTGTACATACATACTGTGCCTGTTTAGCTTCTGCCACTGTTAGCCACTGGAGTCCAAAACAATGGGAGTGATGCATGAAATATTACCACTGTTTTAATCAAAGAAATATTAGATCACATAAACTCTAAATTGACAAAACACCTCATGCACCTTCTCAAGAGTTATGAAGACACTCGGACACATCCACAAATATCCCTCAGCTCTGAATAAATTTACCCAAATTTCAATTTTCCAGAGTAGCTCATCTGATCAAATGATCTTAACGTTCAGCGTTTTTGTCTTTGAGACTGTCATAAATAACAAGTTCATAACTTTAATGCCAGTTTGCAGTATGGCTTGGCAGTGCATTCTTAATACTTAGGGAGAGAAATAAGCAAGGCAATCATTCCCGAGCTGAGAATTACTCTAGTCTGTAATTTAAAATATCCTACGGCGAATTATGAGTCACCAGTGGGGTGTCAACAGAAAGCTCTGCCTCAGCTCAAACTGTCAGACCGCCGCCATGACTTAATTCTCAACATCAAGGTCATGGGGAAAAAAAAAAAGAAATATTATTCATATTTTTACATTTGTCATTTTTAATGTTGTCAGATTTAAAGTATGTGATGTTCAGTGACTATGGCTGCAGGGAGCAGATACAGAGACACACAATTTGACCTTTAAAACGTCAGAGTAAAACTGTAGTGATACTAATATTTGGTTCTATTATCAATCCATGTTGCAGAACAGTATTAGATAGAGTCCAATATTCCTCCCTTTCATCTACAAAGTACCTGTATTTTTATTAATGTGCTTTTGTATCAATGCTGCTGAGGTATTTAACATATTTAGGTCAATTCAAAGCTAATAACCCACATGAGTCATCATTAAGGAATAGTATTATTTTTTTATTAGCTGTAATGAAAGTAGATGTATCCTTACTCTCCCTGTGCTTCCTCCTCTTATGTCTCCCATGTATAAATTATACTATATAACCAAATACATTCTTACAAAAACTCCAGACAAAAATAAAACAAGATTAACACAACACGACTGCAAGAGGGCTGTGCCAAGATCGCACAATCTCACACCCTCGCCCTACTGTCTGGACTCATTACGCTCTTAATCATCTCTGACCTGCAGTCTTATTCCTTATTAATCTACAGCAGACAGAGATGGACCTCATTCTCATTTCCAGAAGCCAGATTAACTCATTTTCTCTCTTCTTTTCTTCTTCTCTGTAATCTTCTGCAGTCTGTACTGGGACAGAAGTGATGATCAAAGGTATCTATCTTTAATTTCCTCTTCCTTTCCGTCGACAAATTCACGTGTAAAGATAGTGAGACGCCCCCGTGATAGCTGGAACAGAGTGAGGGCCGTGGGAGGCAACGGCGAGTAAAATGTCTGAAAATTGCCTGCTGTGCGCAGTCGGGCCAAATGGAGCTCAGCATGGTGAAGGACATCTAAAAGCTCAGGGCGCCGTATTTCGATGTGTCACCTGCACCGGCCTAGTAAAAAATAAAAAATAAAATCCTTATAAGAAACCATTTGGAATTAGATTTTGGGGTGAACACGGACCGAGGTCGACACTTTGTTGAGTAAGCTCTGAAATGCCCGGCTCGACCCTGCTGTGAACAAGGAGTTCAGCATCACAGGCAAACCTTTTAAACATCCTTCCTGTACCAGCACATCACAGATGGAACACGAGCGCCGGCCCTATTTATATATTTGTATCTGATCTTTCACTTCATGTTTTGTCCTCAACAGCATTTGCTCTCGGATTGTGTGTTATGTGTCTATACCCTCACTTTATATTTCAACTAACCTCGCCTATTTGTCCTTTCTTCCTCATCACTTCTGACTTGCTGGATCCGACACTGAAGCGAGTGTACAAAGGCAGCCCTGATGCATTGATTCCTAATTCTTCACAACCCCCCCCCCCCCTCTCGTTCTCCTCCTATCCTTGCTGGCAAAGCATATGAGGCCGGTGCAGTCAGGAGCCTGACTTTGAAACAAAGAGTGTGGGATGGGGGTTTTTTGTGTGTGTGTGTGTGTGTGTGTGTGTGTGTGTGTGTGTGTGTGTGTGAGAGAGTATATTGAGATGTTTTGTGAGGCTCAGATAAGCATATGTTTGCAGTGGTTTGGCTGAATAACACAACTCCCACTGCTTCAAGCTGATAACACGTGGAAATCCTGTGCGTGTGTGTGAGGGTGTTTGTTTTTCCCACTCTCCATTATGGCTCTTGTTGATTTCACTAGACAATGAGTTGGACTTATAATAAGGTGGCCAATGCAAGTTTCTGGTTTGAACAAGAAAACAAACACAATATAATCCAGCACCACTTAAAAAGTCTTGTTTGTTGTTGTTGTGAATACTTTACATGAGGGCAACATTTCCACAGCGCCATTTTTGGTGTAGTTCTCAACAAGACTAATGCATTTTTTTTTAAATAATGTCATTTGTCTATTCATTGCTGGATCATTCACTCAGAGGATTGGAGGGTAAACATTTGCTATTAGTCCCCTACAAATGACATCTCCATAGCATTTTTTTTTTTTACATTACAACAGTTTTATCCAAAGCAACTTACATTATTGCTCTCTACAGCGCAGACACAGCAACGGGGACCAATTAGAGGTTTAGTACCTTGCTCAGAGACACAAGGACAAGGACAAGTGGAGCCAGGGTCGGAACCACCAATCCTCTGATTGAAAGATGGGCATGCTAACCACTTTGCCACAGTCGCCCTATTCTTGACTATCTACCAGCTCATTGTAACATGAAGTAAAATACAATAATATAAGTGTTAGTCTTATAAAATGACTTGTCTTAGATGTATTTTTGTGTTTCATTTCCAATATATTTAAACAAAAGCCAAATGATCTGCTGTGAACCTTGAGTTTTTGTAAATCTCTATAATCACGGGGCCCTGAGACAGTGTTGCTGTAGCTGGCGATTTAGTATTTAATATTACCTGCAAACACTTCTAATCTGAGCATGAACCAAAATCTAACCGGAATTTCAACACATGTCAAATTGAGATGAAATCCTAAAAACACAGACTAAACGCCAATCTATTTAACCAAATTAAAACATATTATAGCTGAGAAATAGTAAGATGCATATCAGCAGTGTCACCAAAGAGCGCGTGTCATCGCATTTCCTAGAGTGCAGTTAAATCATCACATTGTAATCATCTATCTGAAGGTGTTCAGGAAACCTTTGGGGGCTGATACTCACTCTCAGCTGACCATCATGGAAAACCCCCATAACACTAGATGGAGCTCTTGCTTCATCACAAACCCGCAACATCGCTCCTCATCTCTGTGATGCCCGGCGCTCATGACACATTCCTGACGATTTTGACAGTCTCAAACCTTGTGAGAGCTTCGGGAAGAGCAACACATGATTGACACGCTGATGGACAGACAAACAGTGAAAACCTCCAAAACCAGCTGTCCCTACCACGCGGCCATCTGCCGCTTCTTGTTTAATTGGATGATGAGCGCTTCATTTGGAACGCTTGCTTGATTGCTTAATATTTTCTCTCCACATGTTCTGAATTATCTTTCGGGCTTTTTATTGTTCCGACACAGTTGTTATAGATGTGGCAGAATTAGTAATGGCGCAGCAGTACAAGCAGTAACAGTCAATAGATCATAGCTGTAGCTGACAGAAGCCATGATCTATTGACGTGCTTGTGGTGAAGATATAACTTGGTCTACGGACTCATATAAAGAGCCATGTTGTTGGCTTACAGCTAAGCCCCTTTGACATTTTGTTCACTCAACCATGGGGTAACATTTCCTGACACTAAGAAATACTGTAAAGATCCAGGATTTCACAGTATTCACCTACAGTTATGTGTAGAAAAGAAACATGCTTTATTCTCTCAACTTTGACCAGAATGTACAATAAGATGGACACCTCAGGATGTCAGGACATTGCTGCTATGATCAAAACCAGAAAGTATATGATTCGTACAGTAGAACCAATTTGTCACAGGGGCATGTTCCCGTTTTTCACTTTACCTGTCAGTGGGAGGGAAAATGAAAAATAACCTTTTTTTCATCATGCATTCTGGTGTAACTCTGAATAACCCTCCTGGATAACAGATAAAAGGTCTACAGGTCTATAGACGGGTTTCAGTTTTGATTGGAAACACTGTTCACATTGGTAATTGTGAACAACTAGAAATATAGTAAAATTATGTTGCAGTGCATGTCGGAATCAACTCATATGAATGTGTTAAGAAAAAAAACTCAAAAGAGAAACTTGAGGAATTCAAATGTCATGACTATCAATACGTCAGTGGTACCGTTAAGCTCACAAGAAGCTGCTTCCGATCAACACTTCACATTTGAGCCGAGTGGACCTGTGGCTGTCGGCGCTGAACCCAACCCCGTGACATTTAAACGGGGAAACAAGGAGGCTTTTCACTGCCCCGTTGCACAAAATAACAGTAATATGGTGTGTGACAGGGATGCTCGCAGGAGCTTGAATTCCTGACATTCAGAGCTCAACTTCTCTTGGCCATACTTGTTAGTTAGATTTCAACAAGCTTTCTTCCTATTGAATTGTTTTGTTTGCGAAGAAGCTCTTACCAGGTAAAGATGACATTGGACTGCACACAAGACTAAAAGCTTTGGGACCCTGAGGCAGTACTTTTCATCAGCAATTGTTGCACCACCTCATAAAGTTTACACACAGACTCGGAAGCTTTTGTTCGTCATTAATGTTTAAGGAACAGGTTTGGTGGCCTGCAGCCTGTAGAGCGTTGTTTAAGAACTCAGAGCCACCGTCAATGCAAACATTATCATCCAAAAAAGGCATTTGATCAGCTGATTCACTTCTTATCACAAAAAAGAATACAATAAATATTAGATAGTTATGCATGTGTAGTTTCTGACTTATCCTTCCTCTTGCTTGGGTCGGCACCGACCTGTTTTAGGTTTTAAATGAATAAAAGAACCACATAGAGTGTGTTTATTGCATCAAGGCTTTTTGACTTTGTCAGGAACCTCTATTTTTTTAAATTATAAAATGCTCTGGTTGAAATTATAACCTTTGTGTTGTAAAAAATAAGATTGGCTCGATTGGTTGTTGTTGTTTTTGACCTTGCAAATCCAGATCGACCTGTTCTGTTTTTTATTTTGTGTTTGTATTTAAGTTCTATTGCTAAAAATAATACTTTTTAGCCTTTTTCTTGAAGTAAATATACATTAATCGAAATTGACCCGTAACATCATAGATTACATTACATTATACGTCATTTAGCTGACGCTTTTATCCAAAGCGACTTACAATAAGTGCATTCAACCGTAAGTACGAACAAGCAACAACAAGAATCAAGACAGAACAATTTCTCAAATAAAGTCAAACTACAAAGTGCTATCAGTAAGAGCCATCGAAGTGCTGCTGTCATTGTATTTATTCAAGGTGTAATAGATGTTACTACAGTTAATAATATTAAAATAAAAAAATAAAACAAATTTATTTAAGAAATGTTTTTTGTTACCCATCAATAATAGTAAGGTAACATAAAAACCTTTATTTATTTATATGATTCTCTTGAGGTTTATTTTACCATTTTTTTAATTGAAATGGAGGCGTATACTGACAAAGAAAAGACCCGCAGGCCCACACCAAAAATATTAAAACATACAATATGTTCATAAGGAAGCCTAACAAGGTACCCAAGATATGACAAACAAATTGGATGATAGATAATTGTTCTTAGTGTATTTTACAGCTGATTTAAGACATGGGTCAAAACCGACAAGAGATGGTAACAGAAAGCTAACACAAGAGGAAAGTTATGTCATGCATTCATTGTCTACCATTTTGCATGAGCAGACATACAGCTGATGCTGAAAGAGACATCATTAGTTTTGCAGGTATTTGGCCATAAACCAAAGAAAAGAACTGGAACTGATGATGGTGCTGGATGAGACATTTTTTTCAGAAATGTCAACCTCAGAAGAAAATTTCAAGTACGTCAATTAATGTCATCCACTCTCAAACCACGAATGTCTGTGCAAAATGTAATGGATCCATTGTACAGCTGTCGCGTTTTTCCAGTGTGGACCAAAGCTCATCAATCTACTCGCCAACGTCGGCATCCATGAAAACCCTTAAATTTTCTGACCTAGAATCCCCATTCTCTCTGATAAATTGTCATGGCAGTACTTGGTACTCGGTAGGTATAGATAGTTACTCCAGGAGTTCAGATAAGAATACCATTAACTTTCTCCATTTGCCAGAGTGTCGTTGGTGTTCAACGTATCGATGGGTCCTTTGAGCTCATGTTCGGTAAAGTTTGCCCGCAAATCCAGGAAAGAAAATGTAATTGATGACAATGACTTTGCCGTGGGCAATGTCACCGGGTTTTCCATCTATCTTAAGGGCTACAAAAGTAGCAAATGGTAAGAGTGGTAAGGGAAGTGACACCTTCTGGAGTTCTTGGAGTAATTTCTTCTGGTCCTACAGGGGTCACAGATGACTTAATACCACTTGAACTAGTCTTGAACAGATAAATTCCCTTAGAAATAAAGACTCAATATGGCAATGTTCACACCAGTTAGAATATATCTATGAGAAGCCATGCATTAAAACTCATTAGAGCTTGTTTGGAAAGGATGGGAGGTCTTTGGCACCAATCAATCAAGGTCACTTCTAAGATGATGCCTTGCCATAGCTGGAGGGCTCTTAGACTGATGAGTGTCAGCGGCTTCTGGTGAGCGCTTGAGGGCTAATGTCCCCCTCACTGGGCTTCCCTCCTTCCACTCCTTGCAGATGAGTCCTGTTCTGACAAAGAGAGCTGCAGGAGAGGAATGGAAAGACAAGCTGACATATTAGCACCCACTTGACATCTTTTCAGAATTGTACTTTTTTGCGATCCAATATCCAGAACCTCTTGTTCTCTTCCCCCCTCTTTCAACTCTCTTGTAGTTATCAATACTGTAGGCTGCTCAGGTTACCTGTGAATAGACCTTTGCTCCCTGTTTGGGGGTTTGAATGTGTGCAAGCGTGAATATGTATGCATGCAAGATTTTAATACTTTCAGCACTCCTTTACCAGTACCCCCTTTTTCTTTGCCTCCAGTCTTCCTGTCTCAGTCTTTCCACCCTTTATTATCATCTTCAGTTCTTCCCGTTATTCTCTTTGCATCTTCAGATAATGCATCCAGATTTATGAGGGTAATTGTGACAAAGGAGAAGTAGGAGGAAGAGGACTATATGAAGAAGGAAGAGAAAATTAGCTCAACAGTTATTTTGTGTTGTAGGAAGGGTTATTTTCTGCTGCATGTGTGGTTCCGAGAACCTCTCAGGCTTCCTTTTGACAGCTCTCATCCAAATACTTCAGGGTGCTTCCTTCCGCAATCAACTAATTATATTCTTTATAGTGCTGCCTTGACTCTATTTCTGGCTCCCGTCCAAACAGGAAACAATACTTAGTTCAAATCACTTCGGCAGAGATCTGAGAGCCGTAAAGACTCAGGCAGGATTTGAATCATGGTAATGATTTACATGATTGGTTGAAAACAATGAGATAAGTGGATTGATGTCCTTTCCACATATGTAAGTATGCATGTTTCTCACATATGGACACAGGATATCTCTAGAAACGGGCTGTTAATTTTAACCTCGAGGCAGTGTTCCCAGTAAATGTGCCGTGTTGTGTCTTCTCTTGGCAGTGCAATTTGCACTCTTTCCTATTAAGCCTTAATGGGAAACATTAAAGGAGAAAGAAAAGTCCAGGGAAGATAATCAACAGTGCATTTCAAGCAGCTGACAGTAAGTTGCACTCTGTGCTAGATTTAGGCATTAGTTATTCTAATGAAAGCAGGGAATTCATTTTGAGGTCCGCTGTCCTACTGTATGTTAATAAAATCTTCATCTGCGAGAGAGACGGCGTGCTAAATGCTAATTTCTAAATGACCTTGCAGATCAAGTTACCTTCAAGTTGACGCTCTCTCTTAATGGCATTGCCTCATTAGGAATTAGTGCTCTGTTATTGGCCATCTGAAAATAGCAAACAGTCAATCAATTCACTGGGAATTGCAGTCAGTACTCAACACTTCACAGATAAAGAGAATATATGGTCGAATCACAGCACCATTAGCAACCTTCGACTTACAAAAACAGGTTTTATTTAAAAAAATAAAAATAAAACGACCCCTAGTTGAATGTTTTGTCGTAACAATTTAGATTATATAAGTCAAAACAACATTTATCTTCAGTGATAGATCGTCCTAGAGCTTCAATGTGTTTTTCATATTGTAAGTTGTCTTTTTCCAACTTACAATGTTTGTACTCGTATTGTAATTTTTATTGGTGCAATATCTGCGTGAACTAAAATGATTTGTAATATCACTTGAACTCCGCCACAGGCAGTTAACCAGCCCGGGGGACTAACATGGTCAGCCGTTGCTTAGCCCTGTGTGACTCTGCGACTACTTGTGTCGTGATGTGAATCACATGTGACGTGTGGAGCGCTAATGTCAAAAAACTACTCAATGCTGGGAATTTTGTCTTTTTCCATCTGGGCCATTTAACCCATAAAAAAGGGCAGCTAAAGCAAGTCAGATTTCCTACTTTTTGTAAAGTGTGACAAACTAAACTAGCTTCCACTTTATGAATATAAACTCAACAGTGCAACGGGTCTTCCCAAAGCTTACATTCTGATAACAGCCTGTGATGACGATGGCTCACACGTCTGGCCTTGAGCTTTTGAGCACTTTGTCGCCTGCATCTCGTGACAGTGCTCCCTGCTCCCGTCGCGTCTGCGAGTCATCATAATTCACATCTATTCAAGCACAAAATAGTTTACAAGAGGACCAAGTACTTCCAAAACTAACCTCTAACCTTCTAAAAGCTAGACCTCTGGAAAATCTAGTTTGATCGGGGTCAGAGGTGCACTCACTACAATGAGAAAAGGCTGTTAAGCTAGAATCGGACTAGCCATCCGCAGCACCGTTGGGCCGGGACTTTGATTCTGTACCATCATCGAGCTTCTCCATGCCTGATGCCCTAGCGTGTTCCAAAGGAAGGAAAATAAATGGCATATCAACATCCAAAGGATCTACGACTATGACGTGCTCCAGTCATTAGCGCACCACAGAAGTTGACAGTGCATCTCCTTGCTTCGCCTTGCTCTCAATTGTCATCTTTACTCCCACCTTTTCCCATAGCTCCTTTCAAACAGAGAACAGATACTGAGGCACAGTTCACTGTGTGTGTATAAATGCCTTCACTGCTTTGTGAAAGCGATTCGCAACTGACTTTAAAATTCACATTATGTCACGTCGCTGGGATTCTCTGACTTATGAACATGAGCATCTGCGCTGCTGTCGACAGCGAGGTGCTCCTCTGACAAAGAGAGGAAGTAGGTATGAACTTTGTGAACTTCTAAAATGTTGGCTTGAACTTGTGCACCACTTGCAGCTGTGCTTACAGCTCTGAACCAGAGTACAGACCCACATCCTGTGCTCTTCCTCAGCCACCTTTTCCATCTTTTCTAATTAATTCTCTGTGGAGCTTCACAACACCAGGGACCGGACTAGCTCTGCTCTCTTGTTTGAGGCTACATCAGACAGTAATAGATGTTCACCTATACGAAAAGAATTGCCCCGGGTCGCAGGGAGGACAATATAGGAAGTTAGAAGCTCACTGTATGCCATTTTCATAATGGCTTGTATTGAGTCAAGAGTTTTGTCACACCTACATTTAACCCTACTTGTCTGCTTTCTCACGTTGTTTCTGTTGTTCCCATCTTGGTGGTCTGCTTCAGTCCTTTTGACAGTGAAGGACAGCTGTGTACCGCTGTCGCCAAGAAATGAGATTGCGGCCCGTTTTGGCAGGTAAAGACACAATCGCACTGTTTGTTGACAAGTGCAGACAGACCTCACGCAACCGAAAGTGAATGACCGACTAAAATTAAACGTACTTCTTTAAAGGGCAGGTCCTTTTTTTTTTTTTAAAAGAACTCGTTCCTAAAAAAGCATTGTTCCACAATATCTAAAGGTTTATACACACTTGGCGGAAGTGGTTGTGTGGAGGATGAAGTACTTGAAGTTTTGATGTCAGAAACATGTTCAAAGTACATGAAGAATCAAAGACAGACCGGGAAACAGATAGCAGTGTTGGTGTACTTTGTTTTTCTCATAAAAAGCTGACATGATTCCACTTCTTCCGGAGCAATAATTGGATTCTGACTGCACATTTTGCACATCTAGCGTACCCCAGCTCGACTGGAAACAAACTTGTGGCGCCTTGTTCCAGCGTTTATATTAACCAGTGTTTTAGGCAAGCCTCTTCCAGATTCAGATGAAACTGCCAGCATGAAAGCGCCCCAGATTTCATCCCTTTAAATTGTTGGATAAGGATGCAACCTTGGCTGCTCTCACTTGGCACCCAGTTGTTTATGATTGGAAGCCTTCAAGCTGAGCCAACGAAGTGAAGCATCTCGTCTGATCTGCCAGGGCTCGGTTCCCTCACCCAGACAGAACAGTGGGAAGCATGAAGACGAAAGCCAAAAAAGGACATCTATAATTAGTTAGTCAGTTAGGCTTCACCTCTCTTCAGCTCTCCCAGCTGGCCAGGACCCCCAGTACAAACACACACTCACACCCACTGTGCCCACTATCCCTTTAAGATTCATCTCGACTCACGGTTCTGGTTTGTAATTGCCTCACAAGCCTGGTTACTGAGAGCCAGCCTATTAGGAGAGCACCAGAGTGGAACATAACATTTTCAGTTTCAATTAGGCCTATGAGGGCATACATAATGCACGGGGGAGGTTTGGTCCCCTCGGAGTGATGAACCGATGGACTCATGTGGGGAAATGACGCAGCAGTGGTCAAAAGAGCTGAGCGGAGCTGACTGTTTGCGCTGCATACGCTGTGAGATTTGTCAGCCTTAAGTGAATTAGTTTGGGCTCATTGAAATGTGGAGATAAGTTTGGAGTGAGTGTGTGTGTGTGTGTGTGTGTGTGTGTGTGTGTGTGTGTGTGTGTGTGTGTGTGTGTGTGTGTGCATGTGTGTGTGAGTGTGTGTGTGTGTGTGTAACACACAGAAAGAGAGTGAGGCAGTATTAAAAGAGACAAAATTGCACCAGACTGAACTAACTGAATTACATACACACTTGTGTGACTGCAATTACCTGGTGTGGATTTTAGCTAACCAAAGGTGCAATCCCCACACATTGGGAACGTGTTATGGAATTATATGATTTCATGTTACCTTGTTGTATGAGTGTAATCATCTCAACCGACTCCCTGCGGATACATTTGCATTGAATTATTCTCCACTGCAGTTGAATTACGGTCATGTTCATGTCAGCCGAGCCACTACAGCGTACCACTTCCTCGTTAGAAGAGACCTAACAAATTACAGACACATTGTAATGTGATAACTAGCAGTGTTAACACTGGCGCTAATGGACGCAAAAACCCTTAACGTAAGAATCCAAGGCAAACAGAGGCAGAGCCCCTAAGTCACAGTAGTTGGATTCATGCTTTGATCATTCACTGATGTGCTTTTAAATCACGTATTAGCATTTGCTAAATAGACAACACATATATTCATAAATATGTGCACTGAACTGCATGAGATAACTTTGCCTAATCTGGAGAATCCTTTCAACACTTAATATTTTAGTATGCCCTTCACTGGTTTTAGTTGCCTATCCTTGCGCATGCGCCTAACCATACATTAACAGTAATGCTATTATTTTCAGTTGATATAATACAATGAATTAATGGGAGAGAAAGGAGCAGATCAAAAATGTAATTGTTGCAACGTCGCAGTTCAATTCCACCGCTGCCTCCCTCATGCACCCATCTCCATCGGCATACATTTTATCTTTTTTTCCTCCCCTCTTTGGTTCCTGTATTAATGAATGCATCTCTGAACTTAGAAGGGCTTGCATAAAATGTTATAGACTTGTGAGGCAGATGCTTAACGGCCCCCGGTTCTCAGTAGGTCTCTGTTCCCCCATTTTGACATTGTGCACCCTCAGGCTTCCAACCTTCATATCCGTGCCATCTTCGCCGTCTGCCAGTTAACTAACTTTGCCGACTCTGAACTCCCTGGCTTTCCTTCACCTGTCAGTTCCTCATAGCCAAAAGTCTTGCGGAGCATATCATTGACTGCCTCCCTCCTTTTCACATTCACTCTTCCTTATAAACATGACGAAGACCAGAAGCCGTGTTGTAAACTGGTATAAATCTCAATGTTAAAGTTGAGTTAGTGCACATAGTTTAGTGGTTCCTGTGTTACCTGAAGTGGATACTTGTTTACCAACATTTATATATAATTGCGCCCTTTTTTTTTTGCATTGTTGATTATGTCCAGGAATAGATAATAACTATTCCTACGATGTATTATCGCGAAGATATTCATATCTTTGCGATTATACATCGTAGCAAAATGGTTTAACTTCTACCCGAAAGAGGAGACTACCTGCTTCCGCTGCCTTCCCGCGACTCACACAGAGAGATAAGGGCATCGGCGTGTTACATGACAGGGTTTTTAGAAAAGTACTCGTCTCACGAAATCTTTCACCGTGATATCATTATTTGTCCATCAACGTTTTAGGAAATAAACTAACCAATAAACACTCAAGAAATCACAAAGAACCACGATGGAACTACATACCTGAGCTTTGAAAACTTGCTGGCGGTTTTACTCTTAAAGATGAGAGATATTATGGCAAGGACGCACTTTACTACAGCGGCAGCTGTGGCGGCAATTTTGGCAAGGTATGTATCTTATATGCAAGCGCCTTTAAAAGATGAATTTAAGAAATTACGTAAAATCTAGAAAACGACCTCAGAGGTATACTTAGGGTTTTAGCTTAGGTTAAACCCTAAATATAAGTAAAAGAGTAGGCAAAAACACCAGTCAACAGTCTAGATTTCACTTTGCTTTAAAAAGTACTACGGCTTTTATGTCCATTTTATTTCTTATTTTCATTTTCTGCTGTCATTGTTTTGCTATCAAGATAATAAAATTCAGTTATTCCCGGAAGTGTCTGTTTTATGGTGTCTTTTATTAATTATTTTGTGAGTCCCAAGTATCATTTGGCGAATATTATATAGCTTTATTTCTGTTGTTGGACTCCTGCAGGGCCCATCTCTCAAATGTGCAATGGGCTGTTTTTCTTTCTGTCTCTGCGACACGCAAACAACCCACCACTTTAGGCTGCGCCGCCATGTGTGACCATCCACCGGCAGAAATTGACTCTACCAGAGAATGACAACAGGCAGCAGGCCGACACCCGTGCAACGGCGAGCTTTTTCTGTGTGTGTATTTATGTGATTGGTCAGGCCAGAGAGGCCAAGTGTGGCCGGCTGCCCGCCTCAGACAGGGCAAACAAGACAGGACAGAACAAGCCATTTTCTCCGCCTTCCCCCCCCCCCCCCCACCCCTCTGGCTGAACTCCCCGTTTCCACACCAGTTGCCCTGAAATAGCTCCGTCTCTTCCTATGAGCGACATCCTGATGGCACACCCAGCGAGCCAATAGGAGCGAGCCGGGAGTGAGACTATGGCGAGAAGGCGTGGGTGAACAAATTAAATGCTATACCGCAGAGAAGCAGCTGATAACATCTCAAAACGCAATGTTTGGGTTTGTTTGGTTTAGTTTCGGTTGGCCTGCAGACATGCCTCTCCCGGGCAGTCGGGATCATGTTGACATCCATCTTGTTTATGTCCATCTGTTGTTGTTTGCTCATGTCAGACATGGACGAGGCCGGGTCGAACCGTGTTGTCTTGTCGGCTCTCGGAGGTGTACGTGACCCTCCCTCGACCCTCCTCTGAGCCTCACTGGCCCGCATGTCTATGCTTTAACTCAGCAAGTTGAGCTGCTCCTGGATTCCCCCCTAGGTCTTTTTCACAAGCACAAGATAACAGGGTCAAAAAACCTGGCTTTACTTTAATTTTGGATGGGACGCCCCGAGTGCTAAATTGTTAAGAACACACTGTTGCATTATCACAATGTGTGCATTATGCTGATTTCTGAAGTGAATGGCCAGATATTAGAGCCCAGGCAGGGAACTTTGTATCTTCCATTCTATAATTTATCAATGTATCCTGTTGCAAAATGGGTTTTTCATTGCTGTATGGTGTTTTTGTGATCTGCCACGGCAAAGGTATTCATCATGTGCCTGTGTTTTGCATTTCTAATTAGTTTTTAATATGTATGGTCCTTTTTTTGTGCCTACACTGTGAATACATGTCCTCATGGGGAAAACACAATTAATTAATCAATCAATCATTAAGAGCTTTGGGTGAAAAAAAAAATTGAAACGATATCAGCAAAAACATGTACATGCATGTGCGTTAACAAAATGGTATAGATCGCTACTACAAAGATAATGTAGTTGTGTTTATTATAAAGGCCAGATGCTCTTCATCCTGTAAGTATGTTGGCGATTCAGGCGATTGTTTGAAGATTATTTTCCAAAACCATGAATGGACATTTATCTGCTTTATGTTACCGTTATCTAGCAGTCAGTGGGGTCTACTCACTCCTGTCTGCCTGCGCACTCATTAAGGTCAACGGAGTCTTCCACATCCTGCCAGCATTACAGCTGTGAGTACACCAACAATTGCCATGTCCGTTGTTTACAGTCATTATGATAATTGTGGGCGAGTGGCTTTGGAGGAAGGCCTGATGGGACGGGCTGTCAGTATTGCTGCTAAGCAACTTCCTTGCAAGAATTAGTGACTTTTGGAGCCAGTGCTGCGAGCTAATGTCATCGGAGAAGCGTTGGTAACTCTGGGCTGCGTGTTACAACTGGATGCTTTTAAAATATAGTTTACTCTTGCTGGGTTCTCCAGTGTTGCAGAACCAGTTCTTATGCTTTTGCATCCCAACAAAGTTCAGGAAATACAATGTAATACCAAAGTGCTCTACTTTTTTTGTATCGAACTAAAATATCCCAATATATTCCACTGCAGTTCATGCAATATTAATTAGCAGCTATGGAATTGACCCTTGTGTTAGGCTGTTTCGTAAACTTTGAATGAAACTTTAGCCTCAGCCTGAAAGGCCCCAAAAAGATAGAATGATTGCAAATCTAGATTTTGCATTTGCTATTTACTATTACTGCACCTCCTTAAAACAAATATTTCAGGTTTTGTAATCGACTGGAATACCAAGATTAAAAGGGTCCATCTAGTGAATTAAAAAATGGGGAGCGCTCATAAATAATAGTTATCCATGCCGTCAATGGATCTGTATATGCCGACTGACTCTTTGAAAATATCTTCTTATCCCTTAAACACAGCTGCACAGGCAAAAGAAAAACAGACCGTAACATCCACTTGATAGTCCATGGTGATTTTGTGGTAAAAAAAGCAAAAATAATGACTGTTGCGAGAAGCTGAGACAGTCATGTTACCACTGGGCAGCAAACTGTTTGAGCGGGAGAGAGGGAGCATGATCCTCTCAGAGGAGTCAAATCATTATTTGTTTGCGCTTACATGTTATGTTAATTGATTTTGAGTGAGAAGGCATCTCCAATCCCCCTCAGTCCACACTGAAGCTGGATTTCGATCAACGCTGGTATCGATTTTTGCGTTTGTGCCAAGTGGCCATGTGCACTGCAAAAAAAAAGAAGAAAAAAAAAGGTTGCGCCTGTTAGAAAGCATTCTTGTACTCTCACATGCCAGATAATCATATGCATTTACGGCGCCCATGTGCGCACCATAATGACTGCCATCAGAAACACCGCTAAAGTGCCACGCTGAGTCTCGGTTTCAAACTCTCTTTGTTCTCGCTCGCTACCCCGTTCATCCCTCACGCGTGCGTTTCCTCTCACACGCAGGTGGCAACACATGGGAGACAGAAAATAAACATGCACGCAAACAAATATAAATCATTAATATCATATTTGTATCTACCATTTATAAATTATCCATGACTCTTCTAATAAGCTGCCGGAGCACTTTAACCGCCTCGTAAAGCCTTATTGATTACGGCACGATGTGTACATGCACAATCAAGTCTGGCGAGCTGAAAACGCATGAAGAGTTCCCAGAGAAGCTGGTTTGAGCAATATATCCATGCTTTCGTATTGTATATATTTAAAGGGCAGTCAGATTATATGCAATAAAACAATGTGATGAATAATTGATTCCTTGTTCTTGTGTAAGGGAAGGAAATGGTTGCCAGGACAACTAGTAAAGAACTATTCTCTCTCTCTCTCTCTCTCTCTCTCTCTCTCTCTCACACACACACACACACACACACACACACACACACACACACACACACACACACACACACACATAGTGTGATAAGGCTGTCTAATTTGCCCTGACCTCTCTGTCTCTCGACGCAGCCTCCACATGGACGGCCTTTAATTGTTTGACTTAGAGGATCTCCTTCCATCTCACCTGCACACACAAATAGACACACACACACACACACGCACACATTCACACACACTTTTCCTCTGATGAGGGGAAAGAGCAAACAACTCCCTGCATGTATACCCCAGATGCAAGGAGATCTATTTTCTTTGTACTGTTTTGTTTCATCTGCTTGATTTTGTTTCATTACCAGTGTGTCACAATAGAAATGCACTCACAGTGTATTTATTTTAATGAGCATTTTAATCACAGATCCCATATTTTCATAATAAGAGGATTATTCGCTGGCAGCAGAATACAGTGTGTGAAATTATGGATGCTGGGCACTGCTATCTGTCCTTTTTTCAGGGTATATTTAAAATAAAGATTCATCTGAATCCACTCAGGATCAATGATCAGTGCATCGGTACAGTAATACAAACATGCTAAATGTCTTACAGTTGTGAAACGAAGGGGATTTGGGGGATTTAACCCACAGCGAATAAAGAACAAAATCTGATCAGGAAATGAAAATGAATAATGTTGCCTGCCTCTGGGCTGACACACACACACACACACACACACGCACACATGCACGCACGCACAAACACACAAGCTCTGAGGAAAGGGGCTGAAAAGTCACAGCTGCAGTTATTCTTGGAGTACATTAATTTTCACATCCACTTCAGATTACGCTGATGCTGGCGGTTAGTGTGTTATTAATTAGTGAACTTAACGAGCAAAAAAACAAAAACATCATCATGAGAAGTCGGATATTTCTTTTTTGACTCGCAGTGAATACTTGTCTTTGATCCACAATATACAATGCATAGAATAGATACAGATGACTGGCCCTATGTAGAGCTCCATTCACATTTTCCTCTGATTAAAAAAAAACTTCCTCAAAGCTCGAGGTTCCTTTGATGCTTTTTAGAAGAAGAAGAAAAAAAACCTCAGGTGCGGCTGAATGATGCAATGTTGAGCTGCTCCTGATAGAGAGAGAGAAATGGGAAAGGCAGGCTTTAAGTTTCGAGAGAAAAGAAGAAGAAAAAAAGCAGTCGGGGACCTTACACATCCATGTTTATGCAGGCCGTTGAGATGGCTCAGGCTCTGGAGAGTTTATCTCTCTTTCTCCAGTCTCTATCTTCCAATCTCCCTCCCTTTGCTCTGTTCATTAATCAGCCCTTTATTAAACAAAAGCAGCTTCCAGCACAGCCTAAAAGGTGCATAGATAATCTAAGACAGAGTATTTACCCTTCCTACCCTCTTCCCCTTCACTGCATGGTAATGGGGAGGGAACGGCTCCCCATTACCAATTGAAAACACCAACCTTTGTAAATATTACATACAATTCTGTTTCAGGGTCTCCGAGCTATTGCGCCTCAGAAAGCCAAACGTCTGCTGTACAGTGAGTGCGGATAGAGGTGACGTGCGTGGACAACATGAATGGTGAGGTGAATTATCCACCGCCGAGAGTCTGGAATTTAATTACCACCGTTCGACACTGACGTTTTTAAAGGACATGGGCAATTTCGAGCACCATTGTCTAACCACTTGCAGGGAAAGCGATACGGCCGAGCCGGGCAATCAAACATCCCATGGCCAAGAAAACTAGGCCAGGATGTACTTTCTTTGAACAAGACAATTTAGAAGTTATAGTTTACTAGTCCATGGCAGAGGCAAAGGCACTCAGAGGGCGCGCAAAGGTTTCAATGTGTGTAACAAAGACAATGAGGCGGCGAACTGGAAAGGAGCCCTTAATAGGTGCCGGCTGGCCCTGGGGACCACGCTCGCATCTTTTTGGTCATCTATTCACAAGACAGCAGCGCATTCTCCCCACCACCAATCAGACGATTACAGGCTCCATACCAGGCGGCCTACTGGCAGCGAGGCAGTCTGTAAGAGCCCTGCATCTCAGACCCTGTCACTGAATCATAACTATGATGAATATGGCAGTGGGTTTACGGCAACGGCACTGTTTTTGTTAATGTGAGGTGCAAAATTGCCATTTATGTGGACCAGACGGCGTCACCCTCTTTGAAGCTTTGGAAAACTGTAAAAATACTGTAAAATGATGAGAAGGGCAGGGAGAGTGGTGCTAATCTAGACATGGTGAACATCCATTAGTGTTGGAGGGAAGGGGCAGCACTAATGTTGCTTCTCATCCGGCTGCTAATGAAGCCAGTTATGATGGAGACGCTAGTTTGGAGTTGAGCGGGAGGGCAGAGAGAAGCGATATTTTGCTACCCTTGCTATAATATTAAGTTATTTTATAGAGTGCTGCCAGTCCATTTTATCCTGCGATTATTAATCTGTTCGTTTCATCAACCCCCCCGTCTAGCTTGACTCCATGCCTCTTTGATTGCCCTGAGCATCAATGACTCTTCAGGCCGTTATCTAACCCACCATGATGCTGATCGTTTGAAGGCTCCGTGCATTTTAATGTCCGGATTACAATCCAGACATTGCTTTCAATCCCCACTGCCGTAGTGATAATGACACCACACAAAAGAGTGTGTTAGTGTACAAGCCTTGTCTGATGTTTGGAGCTCTAGTGTTTGATATCTATTCAGTGTTATTCGGTAGATCAGCTAGAACTGACTGGGACTCACTTTTGCCTCAAGTGTAACTCAAAATTCTTCTAAACTGTCAATATTTTACAAGCATTGCAGACTGCGTTAAGCATCTATTTTCAGTAGTCATCTTCCACAAGTGCCTTATTATCGAAAGATTTCTGAGGAGCTATGGAACAAATCCACACCTAAAAACAGTTGCCTTTTAGACCATACATCCAGCTTTTTGCATAAACGTGATTACCTGTCATGAAAACAAGAAACTTGGTTTTGTAAATTGGGACACAGGATTGTAGATTTTTTTTTCTGAGTGGTCCCGGAGAAAAGCTGATTTCTTGGTTATGTGAATAAAAGGATTTCTGTTTGGCTTTGTGCATGTATGCATGGGCCCGACAAAGACTTCAGGCTGAGAAAATATAGCTCCAACAGCATTAGGACAGGATGAAAGGAAAGATCATTACACGTACGGATTTATCAAAAATTCAAAATAATTCTATCCAGAGTCCAAGATAAAGTAAAAGTTCAGAGGGTTGGATCAAGCTACGCGAACCGCCCATCTCTCACCCACTAACAGAATTATTGGAAAAAAGTGGATCATTATTTGTGTGCTGGAGTCTGATGTGGACAGAAAAAAAAGCCTTCGTTATATAGTGCTACGTCCCTATTCTTCTACTTGTAGTCAACTAAGCTACCAGCGATGTCTGAGTTCCAACAGCTCTCACACAGAGAACAGCAACAAAGCTTCAAATTATTATCAATCACATGTTTCAGGCAGCTCCGACACACTGTCTCACCACGGCAAGCAGGAATGACCTTTAAAAACTACAAATTACATCACAATTCAGTGATGTTCATGGATCCATTTCATTTCTGCGTGTTCTTCCTCCAATGTGCTTTTCTTCCTCCCTCTGATTTCACATGTTCAGTGACACCAAAGATAGCCGAGTGGGGAAGCGCTCCACTTAGGAATTTCTTGCTGAAAGTATGTCGAAGTGAGCAATAATAAAAAAAAGCCCTATACAATGTCCATGCATATTATAAGAGATGAATATTGCAGTGAGCGTTAGCTGAGGTTAAAATGAGGATGTTTCACACAGCACAGAAGACTACGAACGCAGCAGCCGAGCATGTGGAAGCCTGAGAGGTGAAACCTTGGGATTGCAACCCGATGTAAAAGAATCATTCCACACAAAAAAACGAAAAGTCGCCTTGTCTTTATCTGTATGATCTCATTAGTCGTTAGGACTACACCACCCACAGGGATGTCGTTTCATGAATGTGCTAGTTAGCTACCCAAGCCTGTTTGAAAATATCAGCTCGATGACACAGCCTTCGCCGTATCTCTGTGCATCCATGTTATCAGTGACACTACAGCCGTGCCTCGCTTCATACATAAATCAGAGAGCAACATATAAGAGATATGGAACGTTTTGATCTTTATTCTGTGCAAGGCATGCTTTCCAGATATGTGTGCCGTATATGCTGGTATAAGCACAAATCTCATATGCTTAAGGCTACCGACAACTGCTTCCTCGGCTGATATTTTGTTTGAGCAGTTTTTTAATACAGTTAGTGAATTCGCCAACAGAGTCAGAGAAAGAGAGATGAAGGCTGAAGATTGTTCCACTATCAGCAGAGAGAGGCTATAGCCACTGGCCTCTGTGAATAGAGCGGAGCAGAGATATACTGGACCTCTTTTGACACAGGTATAGACTTCCAGCTCTTATCTGTCTAAGTCGTATAGTGCAGAAGATAACAGGCATTTTCCATATTACGGGAGAGTTCTGTGGACACATTGTTCTACGCAAGCGTCACAAAACTCTCCCAGACAAAATAAACACGCCGAGTTGGTAATAATCTCGATAAACAGATCCTCCCTTCATATGCAACGGGACAAGCTTTTGTTATCCGTGTCGTGTTGACCAATCACGGCGGAGCAGACTTTGGTTGAACGTAGGTAAAGAGCGCGTGTGGAGAGCAAAAGGGGGAGATTGCATTTTCTGGAATACATACATAAATATTTTCTGATACATTTTGATCGGAGATTCAGTTAGAACGGGATTGCCATTCGTATTGCCAAAAGGATAACAACTGACTTTGTTGACCCTTTAAGGATAATTTAGAGAAAAAGTCATAGATTCTAGAAATGAAAGCCCATGGGTTTGAAGTCACGAGAAGAAGAAGAGACCATATTTGAACAAAAGCAATTTGTAAACCCGATTTTGTTTTTTTTTAAGAAGGCAAAGCGGTTTTGCCACATTTTCTGTAAGACGGCCACAAAGATTGTTGCTCTTGCGATGTCATATCGCACAAAAATCCACCCTACACATACTGCGTTTGTGCTCGTTGAGGAAGTTGAGGAGCTAATGGCAGCTACAGATGTAGCTTGTGTGTGGGAATCAATAAAGTGAGGCGGCAGTTTATTTTCAAAAACAAGAGCAACCCCCAAAGAGGTTAGCGTAAATGCTGCAATAGCATCAGTCGTATCAGAGCTGGAAAGTCTTTCTTCACTTAAAGAACGGCAAAGAATGCCACTGAAGCCTTTTTTTCAAGGAACATTTCTCTCCCCTTCCAACTCACTTTGTTCAGACTTTGATTGACAGATGGTTTATCTAATCAGCTTTTTTAAGCGCCTGCCCTTTTCCAAACAGTCAAATGACGACTTCTCAGATGGTTTGTGTGACCATCTGGTGAATCAGGTGACTACAAAGAAGCATCTCGTCTGCATATTCTTGACATTTACCATCAGGGATGGGGTTGTGTTTTTCTTTGCAACTGTATCTGTTGAGAGGCATACGAGGACAGCTGAGGACAGAATCACCCCCACAAGCTGGGTCTTAACAGACATCAGTATGTTACCGCTAGAAGAGCATGACTCATGAAGCAGGATTACTGAGTCATCGCCTTAACTTTACTGAACCTCGTTAAAAAGAAGGTGAAAAAAACAGAAGTGTTTGGGGTTTCACTCTCTGCGAGCTCATTACGTTACTCTGCTATGTAAGACAATGACCATGCCCCATCAATTATCTAATAAGTGCAAAAAACAAGACAATAAGAGGATGCTAAACTGTTTAAATGTGTAATAGATAACAGGCAGCAGATTATACATCCGACTTGCATTCCAGTTGTTAACAATAATGCATTGTAATTCATGCTCTAAAATGATTCTTTCCCTTTGGTGCCACACCCTCTTGACAATTTGTTACTATTTCTTCTATAATCACCTGTCACCAGCTGATAGCAGGCAGTGCATCCCGAGCTCCATATTCATCTGGCTCCCCTTATTTTTTTTCTCTGAGCGAGATATACTTCCTCATTTGCCATCAGACCCTTCGCCCAGCTCAACCCAGCGGAAAAGCCCTTTGAAGTGTCACTTCACATCTCACCCTCAAAGCTGTGAAATCTCAATTTTCTGATAAGGCCAACCTCAATTTGTCAGGAGGTACTATTTATAGATCTGACAAGAGATAGAGCTGCACGAGTTGCGATAATTCTTAACAAGTACTTAGAGGCCATTGGCACTTTTGTGTGAAGTAAAAGCAGCGCTGCCCCAGTCGATTCGCCCGATAACGACGCATCGAGGAAGTAGATTGGAAATGGCGCCTTTGCAGCACTTTTATTTTGCCACTTTATTAGACATGGGTCCGGTGTGGCCCGGCTTCCTGTTTGAACTCATATACCTCCTGAGGGTTAAAGCTCTTTTAATATTGCAATTCAACCCACTTTGTGGATCTTATAAAGTAAGGCCTTGATCTACACTGCAGTCAAAAGGAAAACGTAGTACTTTAAGCAGCCTTCGGCGTAAGGTGCACCCGCATGCATACAGTGTACACATTACGAGCGTACTCTGAGAATGCAGTTAACTAAACTGTTCACTATACTGCAAACTACAAGGAAGTGTCTGAAAGAAAGTAAAAATTTAAAAAAAAACTAACAGTGCAGGCACATTTGATTGCACAGGAATGATTACGAATATTTTATTTCTACAGGTCTGTAAAACCCTAACACTGTTAAGGCCGTTCTCTCTCTCTCTCTCTCTTTCTCTCTCTCTCTCTCTCACTCTCTCTGTAAATTATAGAGTAGAGATATATAATAATGATAACAATAATAATAATAATAATAAGTTCACCGCCACTTTATTATTATGAATAGGAGCCACTGAAACAACCCGCAGTTTCTTTGTCTGAAAATACTTTCCAAAAGTAGTAGGTGGTTTTCTTTGACTGGTATCACACAGAAGCAGAAGCTGCTTCCCTGAGACCAAAGTCATTTCATTTAATTCTGTTTTGTGATGAGATGAAAGTGTAAATCAATTAAACTTATACATAATGGTTTCAGAAATGCAGAAAACTCTCTTGAGAGGAATTGGAGAAGAAGAAAAGCACTTATGTGCAATTATAGACTCTAATCTGAAGTAGGATGTAAAAAGGACGAAGCAAGTTTGCCTCATTCATGATCACTAAAATGTCATTTCTTTCATGAAGTTAATATTCTCATGAATTTAAATGTCAGACCTTCCAAAGCCATTCATTTAACATGCTGATCGTTCACCCACAAACACAGTTTCATTTGAAGTGAGAGGTGCTCATGTAGCCTTGATTAAAGTCATTTGCACATATTATTGTTGGATTTTTCTTCCCGATGTCAAGATGAATAGTAGCCATATGTTGTGACATAAGTTAATAAAACCATAAGGACTGATCATGTCAGATATGATGAGGTTGGCTATGGAGTGACTTACCTGTAACAGGTACTTATTTACACAAGAGTGACTGGAAATAATCAACAATATATTTTAGGCCACACTGTGATAGCAATGCATTTCTCTGCTGTAACTTTATAATAATTCCATGTTAAAAAACTAACAATATGATATAATTTGGCACACGCTGCACTTTATTTTTACTTGAGCATCCATGCTTTACTTACAATGTTTCTAAGGCCTGAGCAGCCATTTTCGAACTTCGGTATCTGTTCCAATAACAACTCTGTCTCCAAGTTTAATGAATTCTCCCTTGCATGTCAATACCACTAAAAATGATGCAGGAGCAATGCTCACCTTTTTTTTCAAACATGTCTACCTGCTTATCTTTAAAAAGCAGGCCGATCATGTTGATAAGGAAGATGGCACCACAGTCCTGCAAACCATTGCATCCACAGCATGATCTGGGAAATGAGTTGGCCCTGAGTACACGGCATTCATCTCTGAGTCAGGAGGACTTCAGCAGGATGCACCTGAACCAGCAACACAAGCACATGTAAAAAAAAATAAATTCAGATCTAATTGCCGACATACTGCATTCACTCCGACAATAGAATGAACCGTCTTGTTCGGCTGGTTCCTCAACAGACCTGGATATCCCAGCCAATCTTGGAAATTGAATTGACATTCATGTGGTCTCAATCACACATTGTAATGCTCTGCTTTGAAGTTTCTTCGAGGAAGGGGAACATTCTGTTCTTCCAAGTCCACATGCTACAGTATACAAACAGCTCACACAACTCTGATGTCATAATAGATACACAGCAGCTCTCTGAGTAAAAGTACCAACATTTTTGTTTTGACCCTAAGAAACAAAGCCTTTACTGGACTTGTTTATTTCATTCCTATGATATATGTCAATGGCAAATTGATTACCGGCCACTGTGGAGACCGAACAAGCAATTTGAAGACAGCTGTGCCTCTGCACTCTATGTTCCTTTCCCGTCTGCGACATCTCATGCACGCTTCATGTTCCCCGCAGATGTCTGCGAGGAATTTGACCATGAACCCTTACAGTCTCCGAATTACGAGAAGGAAAGAAGCCTGCAACTCTGATGTTAAAATAGATAGACAGCAGCTCTCTGAGTAAAATTACCTGTCTTTACTGGACGTGTTTCTTTCATTGGTATGCTATATTTCAATGGCAAATTGAAATTTGCGGGGAACATGAATAAAATAGAGATGAGAGCAAATACAAATTCAATCGAAACGTTGTCAACAACACATTTGAAGGGCACGAGAGCTTCGGCACACACTGGCGTGCACAGCTTCCTTGCACTTTGTAAAGTTGCAATCCAGAGGGAGTTTCAGAGCAAAAAGCGCTAATGTAACCATAGAAACTCTCCAACAACTGAGCTCCCACTCCCGAGGCGAGAGGTGTCCTACTGTCTGCCCGAGTGACTGTCTGCATGCGGCCTAATGGGAGAGGGAGAGACACCACGCTGTTGGCATGGACGAGAGCCACGGACCGCGATTACTCCGAGCACAGCATGCATAGGAATGAATTACAATATAATATATTTTAATATATTTCTCACTTTTTCTCCCCCCCTCCCTGATGATCTGATTAAGATGCTAAATTTGACACTCGTCGCGTGTTAGACATGAAATCGCTAAAAGGCTCTGAGCAGTCGCTAAATCTAAACAGAGCGTTGCCAAGTTGGCAAGACTCCGAGTGGTCTTGTCTGCGTTTCATATTAAAGCAAAGACGACGCTGGCTTCACTGTTCTGTGTGTTTTATAAGGGGAGGAAAGAGGAAGAAAAAAAACAGACAAAGAAAGAGAGGTGGCTCTGCCCCCGAGGCATTGTCATATATTACCTTTATAATGTGATGCCGAATTCAAAACATTGCTCCCTCAGTCCAGGGAGCCGTGATGCTATTATGTTGCCAATAGGAACATGCCGTCCTCATGTTCAGTTTACCAACGGACCCAAAAATAATGCCTCGGCAGCAAGACGTGACCCAGAAACGTCCAACGACTCTGACGTGGTGTCCTGCGATGGGACGAAATTATGCAAGGAACAAACCTGCTGGCAGCAGTGATCAACCGCAAATTATTCTATTCAGATTCACAAAGCAACGGCTAATTTGCGAGTGACACCAATTTCCCACAGGCCGACCCCGGATGCCTTTTTTTTTCTTCTTCTCTATTTACTGTTAAATACCAAAGAGACATGTGTCTTGTGAGCGAGCATGGGAGAGACTTTAATGAAGGAAGGGTTCCATTCAACCCCCCACCTCTCCACATCCCACTCTCGCAGACGGGCCTTACAGATTTCGTGCACATCTCCTAGCAACCTCAGCTTATGGCAGCGACCATATAGTAGCTCGGCAAGAAATAATGGGCGAAAAAAAATATAACAAGATAAGGGTTAACATGCTTTGGCACGGCGCATGAAGCTTAGAGTTTGGATTCCCTGTCCGATCCCATTCCCCCAAGCTTCCATAGGAATCAGTTTGGCTTCATGAAGATTTTCTGTAAATGTTGTACAACTGCAACTTTAAGGGGCTGTGCTGAGTTTAAAGCTTCATTCATGAAAGCAGCACCGTATTTGATTGCATTTCGATTTGATCATCCGTTCATGGTCACAGATAGGTTGTTTCACAAATGTCTCTTACAGCTCTCTGAAAGTACTAGTAAATTTAAATTGAACAAAAGAACTACAGTACAATAAGCTCAGTGCGAGGAACTAAGGGTCCTCCAATATGGCCGACAGAACGTCAATTACTCTCCTCACAACCAAAAGTGTCTCTCGCAGTTTCACTTGCAATCACAGTTTGGTTAGATGAGAGGCTCAAGCTGTTCATGCCGTCTCTATCTGTCCTGCATATCCCCACGTGGCTCGATTGTTTGGAGTGCGAGCTGCCCGTCTCTCTCTCTGTCTGTCCGTTTCTCTCTCTATTTTCTCCGGACTATATTCAATGAAAGTGTGACAGCACCCCGGAGATCATTTTACAGCAATTTCACTGCATGTCAGATGTGAGGATATTTGGAAGAGGGCTAGCTGATGCGTATTTCCTGTTTTAGCTATCTGCCAGTGGGGGAGAAGCGATCCAATCATTTAATTGAGTGAAAGTATGTGTAGCCAAGAGGAGACTTAATGACTAACAGCTCTACCACAAAACCACAACGTTAAACCTGACACACAATGCTAATTCTTGACCCTGGAAGCTATTAAGAAGAATATAATACGTTTCCATTTTAACTGAGCCCTTGAAAGACCTTTCATCCATTTGGATTGTTTGGTCTTGACCTTGGATCTCTCCACAAGGTCCTGTGATCTTTATGCAATATGGATTTCATACCATCTGATAAAAAGGAAATTAATTTATATCAAGGTTCAATTATTTTCTCAGAAAATGTAGAATCAATTACTATAAAACTTTTTTACATTACATTTTGCCAACCATGGCATGCATTCTTTTACACGCCTTGTAAATATATTTCATTTCACAAAAGGTATTACGCTTGCAAAAACCCATAATGCAAATCGAAAACCCATAATGCCAAGCGAAAACCAATAATGCCAAGCGCTTCACATTGGGAAATGATTGATGGATTAAGTTAAAACTGCTGGGTCTTATGTTTAGAAAAAGATCACGAGTGTGTTCAAATAATAACGTAAGATTAAAAAGTAACAGTGTAACTAGTGTGAATAAATAACAACTTCCCAGGCAAACTTTCTTAAGCAATGTAACAAAGCATGTGCTACAACATTATGTGAAGTGCGACGTCAACTTTTACGTTTGGTTTCACACAAGCTGCGGTCTCCTGCGTGTTTGTTTAACCTATCATTCACGCCATCCAATCTCCTTCAGTGGACTCTCTCCCTTTGGTATAATCATCATTATAACTGTGGCTGGACAAAGTTGAAAAATTGTAACTGATTAATTGCAGATTTTTCTGTGCCAAATGCAATGATTAAGTAAAAACAGGTACTGTTCAGTAGTAAGTGTCCCTGTGAGGGACAAGCATTACCTTCTTTGGTCCAAGTTCAGTCTGTTGCTTACCTTAAAGATGTTAAAGACCAGCAATTGATTCACTTTATACAAAAGCAATAAATGCTTTTCATGTTTTCAGTTCAGTTTTTCTTCATCAGTGAGAAAAGTCTGTGTTGACTTGAACAAGTGCACTGACGTCTGGTTGAATGAGGTGGAGATGTGAAGGACAGCTGACAGGTATCAGCGGCAGCTTTGCGCACACGCGATGAATGTTCAGTCTGGATGCTGAGCCTGCAGCGCGAGGCTGCCGACAGACTAGCCGCCTGTGAGCGCTTTGGGAGGCGAGCGGCTCACGGCAGAACCGCTACATAACAATATGAGCTTCCATGTCAGGCTTAAGTCGTCAACACTGCCTGTCGGTGAGGCTACGCAAGCACGCACGCACCCACATAAATCACCTTCAAAGTAAAAGCAAAATTTAAAAAAAAAATGCAGTTAACGCATGATCAAATAATTAAGGCGGTTAATCGATTAAAAAGTTAACACGTTAACTAGCCTTAATTGTAACATATTATTATTTTAACAAATAATTATTACAACATACGTATCATTCAATAACAGTTGCTTGATATTCTACTTCACTTGCCAATATTTTTGTGTGTACTCGCATCACAGGGAAAAGACCACTGAAAAGTATTCTAATTTACTATGCAGAAAAGCCTCGGTCAATTTCTTAATATACATTATGACACTGAATTACTGTAATGATCCATTAAGTAAGCAGTTTTTTTTGTAGGTTATTTTTATAGCATCGTTCAACATAAAGGCTTCACATAAAGTATATAAAGGCATTACGTCGAGGGCTATATACTATAATACGCAAAAGGTATAATATTTCCCATATTTAAAAGATCATACAAGACTCCTATTAAAGGTAAGTACACTTTAAACTTTAACATAAGCACTGTATATAAATAAAATAGTACTTTTCGATGACACAAAAAGCCTATCAGAAAATGCAAGCTGAAGCCATGCATTTTCTGCAAGGCAACGTATGTTTTTTCCTGTTGATTTCAATTACAGTTCATTCAAATTCATTCTTCCATGAAATGAAATTCTTCCATTCAGATATCATCTGCCGTCACACGCCACAATTTGACATATTTCTGTGCACAATGACGAGTTGTATTGTCACATATACAGAAAGAGCTGTGGTAGCAGTTTGTAGTCAATGCTTTGGCGATACAGGCATAAAAGTGAAACATGAATTGGGAGAACTAGGTGACATTGTATATTGACTTAAACAACTGAATTGCCGGCAAAAAGCAGAAACACAACCATTTGTGGAAGTGAGGATTTGCGGGTCGGAGAGGCTTAGCAGGTTGCAGCGGGCAAGTTGGAGAGGAGCCGACTTAAAAGGCCTGCTAAATAAGTCCGGGCGCCGCGGTGCCAACTGTGGTCTCCTGCAATGTCGCGATTTGATTGTGGTGTGCTATTTGCTCATAATGGCGCTTCTTTATCCCCTGTAATATTATTTAAATGAGAGTCCAATGACACACTTCTCCGGGGTACGAAAAAAAAAAAAAAATCCACCGAGGCTTCAGATTAGTTCAAGGGGCCCCATGAGAAATGGGGCGGCTAAATGGAGAGCCGTTAAGTTTTTTTTTTATTTATATACTTCCTCAAAGTGTAAGAAGAGATGAGAGAGCTGTTGCCGAGCAGAAGCACAATACAGAAATACAATGACGTTCCCGCGATTTGACGGCAATGCAGAGCCGCGTGAGTCTGTCTGTTTTGCTCCTGAACAATAAGATCAATTTGGAGGGAAAATGATTTGTTATGCTAATTTGTGTTTTGTGTGGTCTCAGCTGAGATAGGACTCTGAATTAGAAACAGCAACAACAAGTACTGTCAAACAAATTCACTGTCACTTCAATCTCTACACAAACACACACACGCGCACAGCTTCACAGATATGCCTTGAAGTGAAGCTCAAGTTTGTGAGGAATGATGTCACCTTTACATTTACAGTCCTGCCACCAATGACCGCTTATTACCAATAGGTGGCAATCTGTCCTTGTCAGTCAATGCCTTGAGTGTTCAAGCTTATCCGCAGAACTTTCATGCATGCCAAATGAGATTTTTTTTTACAGCTATATGCGAGGGAGAAGAGACAAAGGAATGTAGAGGAGAAAGACAGGACAAAAAAAAGGCTCAGAAAGGGAGAGGAAAGGTTGGGAGCGATGAAAGGAGGACGACAGGGGTGCTGACTGGTCAAAAGGTTCCGCTTTTCTGCACCTGCTACGCCTTCTGTCCATGTGAGACCAAACCCCTTTGGCGTTTTAACACTCCTCACGAGGGAGTACACATCTCAGAATGCTTTGTGTCCCATAATGCCTTGTGCCCAGCCGCACTGTCTGTATGTCAGGAGTTCGTCTATTCTGCATAAAGGTTAGCGGCAAGGACGCAACCGGTGTAAGTCGCCCGACTTGTTCCTCATTAAAAAGCGACCATCAATTGAGGGCTCGGGGGGGGGTTTCCGAGATATGGCTGATGATTGCATATTTCACCGGCGGTGGCGGGGGTTGCGGCTGCACAGCTGGCTGGCGCGACACACCGGGGTCTCAGTCAAAGCCGGCGCAAAACAAACAACGCCAATCAACCTAGCGCCTCTGGACGCCTCTCCGCGTGAAGTCACTCGAGCAACAAGCCGAGTCCTCTGACGATGCTCTGGCGTTGACCTGAAAACAGACAGAGGGCAAAGCAATATAGTTGACGTGCTGTGTACTTGAAAACAGTCTCTTAGCTCTGCTTTTAAGCCATCACGCCAAAAAAATAAATAATACAAAATACAACTCTCTGGTTCCTAGTTTGAAAGTGGGGGGAGTGCCGGTAAATGCTGCAAATCATCACAGCTTCAACATCACGCACAGGATTGCCGATCCCACATGGGATGTTAATAAGACTATTTCCTGCCATTGACTATAAAAATGACTCCCAAGTATTTAGGCAAGGGCATTGCAAGTAATTGCTTCTCGCCAGCCCTTTTCTCTTTTTTTTTGCGAGCAAGAAGCATTGTCTTCCATGAAGACTCTGTACATACTTGTTATCTATGCATTACATACTGTATCACCATGCAAAATAATATGGAGCCATATCTTAGTATACATGGATCCATTCACCCCAGGAAATGTATTGGAATAGAGCAACATAATCTCTCCGCGGTATTCTGGAAACATGTTTTTACATTATTGCCTCGTAAATAAGCAATGCATTTCTTTGTGTACAATTGAATGAGATGCAAGTGCATAGGGTCCAAGTCTCGCTGTATTGAGTAAAAGAGATGAGAAAAGACCTGCACACAAAACAAGGTGTTATCAGTCAGGAGGAGAAAACAAATAGCCTTCTATCTCTTCATCTTGCCCTTGTTGGAATCATCAAATGAGCTCGTAAAAGGAGGGGAGTGAACGAGGGCACAAACACTGGACAAAGGGGAGCTCTCAGCGGCTCAATAGAAACCCAGCAATGTCTACCCATCTAGGTCTCTCCATCTCTTCTCAACTGCATGGGTGGAGGTCTCACCTGCCAGGCTTCACGCTCATGTGAGAAAGGCTGTGAGTTCTCAAATGAATAAATATGCATGCTAACATACAGCTGTAGGTTATGTTGAATATTTGACGAGATGGGATTGTTAAGAGGATTGTGGTTGAGAAGTGGTGCAGGCTTCTCGGCTGTATTTTAATTACTGCAGTAAGACGCTTTTCCTACGAGCAACATTTAGTATCAAAGATATATGTATGATATGGCAAAAAAAACAAACATTATAGAACAAAACTGTATGTATTGAAGTCACACACAAATCATCCTCTGCAAGTTATATTCTTTATTGTTAATATCAATCTTTAGATTTTAGGCCAGGATTACATCCACGTTCATCATTTTTATAATTATTGAACATAACAGATGATACCCTACAGGAGCCGGATCAGCATAGCATGTTACTGCCATATCTATCTGTTATCTACAGCTAAGCATATATCGCGCATAATTAACTTTGGGTTTTGAACACAAGTCCATTGGATTAAGATCTGGAGAGATTGGAGCTGTTCCATACAGTGTGATGCATTTAACTGATAAGTTTGATCGAGAACATCTGGTAATGACAAGACAATGTCACAGTCAGACCTACTGTAGCCACAAAGATAGGAGTGATTGACTTCCTGATAATATAATACAGCTTTCGGTGAAGCAGTTGCGCCTATAACACTGACCGAGACGCCATCTAGCTACAGCCCAACCAGTATAGACGGTTTGAGGCTGATGCAGTATTGATATTATACAAAGAAAACAAAAGGTAGCAATGTATTGATTTCCCACCACACTGTTAAAATAATGACCCCTCATATTTGGCTATTAAAGAATTTGTCCAAGAAACAGATGTTATTTTACAATTGATTAACAGCAATCAGTATGAATAATACTCATGAACCAAAACACTAACATAGAATTAAAAAAAAGAATAAGGCTAAAAAATACAACTGCGTCATGCTTGCATGGGTGTCAGCTGCCTCATTCAAACTTCCCCCTCATTGGCTCACCCTCAGCTAACTTGCAACATCCAATCATATGCCTCCATATACTATTGATAATCTAACATAATATTAAAACCTGAGCATTAAAAATGAATGTTAAAGGAGCCCGTCCTCCAGCTGGGCTACTGAGGAGCTTTTCCCTCTGGATTTGAACTCTGGCTGACGCGCTATTGCTGTACCTTGATCCCATTGCGTTCCTTTGATTGTTTTCAGGATCCACATACAGGTGATATAGTTTAATATGTGTTTATTGTTTTCCAGCCGTGGTACAACATGATATGGTCCCTCGATGCCCACAAGTAATCCGATGTTGCTTGAACCGTGGCAGTGTCGTGAATGCGGTCAACCCGCCCTTGCCGGGGTCTGCCGCCAATCCTGTTCTAATTGGATACATAGAGGAACAAAACAGCGCCACCCTGTGTACATATCTAGTAAAATACTATGCTCCCATTTGGCTCCGACAATGAAGCTTTACTGTTCTTGTACTTAATATAAACGTTGAACCATAACATTTTCCACCAAATTTGACTCCGTAACCACTCACCAAATAATTTCTAGATGCCAGCCTCTGAATATGTACCAACACAATGCAACCTTTTTTTCTTTGCAGGCCACAACATAAGCATGAATAACTTAATAACGCTATAGTTGCAATGGAGAAAATAATGTGGGAGAAACACAAGTCTAACACTAGACAGTTTGTCAATATGTCTGTACAAAATGTGGCATAAAAGGATACGTGTCCAGGATTTAGTGCCATATACAGGTGAGTTTGCATATTGCAGCCAACTGAATGCTCCCAGAGAAACATAGTGCTGTAACATGTCTACCAAAAGGTATTAGCACGATGGAAAATACGTGTTTAAAATGACCTCTAATAGTGTATTAATGCTATAATGATATTTGCCCGCTGATATAGCAGGCTATGTCAGGCTCTAGTTGCAACGCTGTTGACACTCCACTTAAAAATAACAAGTCATGCTTTATGAGTTGTAATTCTAACTTGGGTCCTCGGAAGCAGACTACATCATTATCTCATTAGTCAGTCCTTCTTATGAATGTATATAAAGACTTTCCAGTTAGCCGACATGAATTTATAGCTCTTATATGAAAGCAGCGATACACTTGAGGATGATCTTCGCTGTGATTATGGGCACTTCAGTGCTGCTTGACGCTGCTCGGCTGTACCTCAGCATTGCCAGCATACACATCATCTTGTACTGAACCGCCTCTTGGGTGCTATTGCAAGATTATTTCAATTGCTAATAGCTGGATTTCATCTTGGGATGTCAGCGCAGGAGCTAAATCTTAGCGATTAGAATAATTCAGGACCGGACAATTCTCCCCCGCCCTTCAGACTCGTGTCTCAAGCCTTCCATTGCAACAGTTTCACAGTGTGTGCGATGTGACACTGCCGGTGTCAGTTTGCCTTTACTTGCTTTGCATGATGGCGCGATTAAGTGAAAAAACGCCTGTCGCTTCAAAGCCAACTGGTCAATAAGTGTCTGACAGATTTGAGCAGACAGGATGTTGACACTGATGACTGCAGCGGAGATATAACTTGCAGAAGAGCATTGCCATCTACTTCACAGTCATGACCTGATCTCACACCGACCATGGAGGCTGGAGGACTGTCATGGCCACCTAAGCACATGGTTTTCTCCACATAATGAGCACTGGTGGGTCGGTTGCCTCCACACTGGCGAGTGTTTCTGACCTGCGCTCAAAAGTCAGTTAGAGTGGTAGCAGGGCTTCAGGGTACTGGATAAATGTGTGAGCAGCTGTCAAGACCCCACATTTTCACTGTTTTATTCCTGCCGAGGCAAATGAAGCTGGATGGTGAGTCTCATTTAAATACAAAAATGTCAAAGTAGGCGAAAGTATAAGTAAAATATATATCCTTCATAAATTAAATGGTTTCATTATGAGAAATGGATTATGTAATTTAGCTTTTTCATGTACTAACTAAGATGAAGAGCCAAAGGCAGACTCACCAGACAAAGACATATCTGATATTACCAATGAAGTGAACAATGACTAGCAAATTCATTTAGTGGTGTTTTAAAAGAAAATGTATGCCAGAGTATTGCAAAACATTGGCAATCCCCAGATGACCCATTTTGACTCTCTGAACAGGACAATAAACCTGTTTGAACATTTCAATTGGATTTGACTCACACATTGCCGAACACCAATGTTGACAGCATTTCAAACTATAATTCAGTTGTGCTGAAGCTAAACATCAGCGTTAGCTCACATCATCATGTGCCACGTCAAATTCTCCTCAAGTAGGTTACATGTGTGCAGTCTTCTGCCATACCTAATACTTTAAGATCGGTGGTAAGGAGCTTAGCACCAATTGCGTGGTTCATTCTGAGGTGCTCTAGCTAAATGGTTCAGTTTCCATTATTGTTTTTGTTGTCATGTGTTTGCTACTTCGCTTATCTTCATGACATCGTCAGCGATTCTAACTACATTCTCTCTCTCGACTTTTTAAAGCATTTACTCAGCGATACCTCTGCAAATTAGGACAGCTGTCGAACACAAACTAGTAAACTGGACACCAGCAAGGTAACATTACACAAAAATGAGCATTCAAATGCATTTTGTTTTACGTAAGTACAATTATTGTGAGCATCATTGCAGAATTGTCCAATATGAAGGTTAATACTGCATCATTTGTAGCAGTAACGTACAGCAGGAGTAGTTGTGGCAGTGTTACTGTCATAGAAGTCATTACAAGTAGTATCAATACATACGTATCAAACATAGAGAACATGTTGTAAAAGGAAATACAATTGCAATACATTGCTTTCTTGTCAACAAGAGGTGGTGTGAAGACGTTTCTCACCAATTCTCCAGGAAGGACAATTGCATATTTGATAACAACAGTAATGTTGATTAAATTAGTGTTAACTGTAATCTCCAAGGTCATTCAGTAGTGAAGTAGTAGTAAACTCCATGTAGTTAATCTTATTTTATGTTGTGCGCTAATTAGCAGTTTGTTGTACAGTTGAGTTGTCGGGATGTAGTATTGTGTAGTTATTGAAATAGTGTTATTTTAAACTGTGCTCTGCAGAAGCACTTTGGAGGATATCCCTTTGGTTGTTTTTAAGTTCAAAGAGAGCCACTTTAGCTCTGATGGTGAGACCACATCGGCGGTGAGCCCTTCACCACCTGTAAGTCAAACCCTCCGTGGAATACGTGTAAAACATGGGCTTGAGTGGATGAATTAAGGGTTTTGTGTGTTGGAAATAGAAATGCTAATGTCTAATTCCTATTTGCTTAAATTGGCAAGAGCACCCATCTGCTGGAGGTGAGCAATGTTGCAAAGTGCTTGCTCATTAAAATACTTGAAAGTTAATTTGAGGAATCAAAAATTATTTAACGCTCATTCGTGTCATTCTGGTGCATTAGGAGAAACAGCATGCGAACATGCTCGGCGTTATTAATGGATGCGTATGTGCATGTTGGAGTGGAGGTAACAGAGGAAGTCGGGGTGATGGGAGGGTTAGTGGAAAATGCACAATATTTATGAAGCACTGTCAGGTTAATGTCATGCAACATTTATTGATGCGATAATGTTTAATTTAGCATACGCTCCTTTAATAAGCCATTAGGTGTTGTGCCATGATTCAGAGTTTGATGGTGCTGTAATGACAATCAGATGCCCTTGAATATCTCACTAACACTGTGTCTGCAGCAGTTAAAGGCAGAAAATAAATATAAATCACACTGATATTCTTTCACCGGCTGAAGATGCTGTGCCCATCGATAACACCTCTTTCCGTTTTTCAATGGCCGGCTGTAACATATTCAAGATTTCAGACAGGGACATGATCGGATTAACTTTGATAATGGATGTCATAAAAACAGGCAGTGCTATTTTAATAAATCTGTCACATTACAAAAGGGTAGGGATTGTAGAATCATCTCAGAGAGCGACAACAGAACCTTTATTTTTCTGGCCGGCACCCACTTAAAATACACGGGTACACAGCACACAAAGAGGTCTTGGTTGCTGCACTCTGTAGCTAGATTTGTGGATAAACACAAGTCTATCACCTTTCACAGGAAGGACAAAACGACCAATGTCAACTCAAGGAGAGCAGGGACCTTGAGGATGAACCAGCAGGCTTCCCAGTGTTGCCCGTAAATGACCAGGTGTCCTTTTGTCCTCTGAGATTAATACCCTTGATGTGTTTTTAGTCTACCTGATTATGTGTGTGTGTGTGTTTCACTCGTCGAGGTACTTCAAAAGCATTTACTTTGACACTCCGAATGGCTGACAGTGACTTACATAAGGATTAAAGCATAGATCACACCGGAGGCAGAGATGGATCACTGAAATAACTCCGGGCAAACAGTGCTATCAACTGGATGTCATACTAGGCTATGTATGTGGATCAAGATACTGAAACACGTCCTGCTTTTCTCTGCTGTGCATCGCACGCAAGAAGCCTTTCTTCTGTTTAACCCAAAGCTATTTCAAGAAGGACTTTCAAGTTTGTTTTTTTTTCGTCATTACTTTCAGAGGCTGTCATCCCAACGGCTCAATCACTGTGTGAGGAGAGGACCTTGCAGGGTCACATTGTTATCATTGATTTCCTCGCCAATGACATGAGAATAAATGGCCAGTGACAAAAACACGTAGTATGGTGAGGCCACCATCGTTGTTTATGGGAGTCTTTTTTGTGAACTCTTTTCTTAGTTTTTGTTGTTCTTCCACAAAGGCTTATTTTGTTTGTATCTCTGAGACATTTAGTCCTGCAGACACTGCTGCGCTGAGTTTACCTTCATAATGGATCGTTATACATCTGCCACAGTGTACTTTCAGCAAGATAAAAATAACGTTGCTTGATTTACCTCACTGGTATACTCCATTAGATTTTAGTCTGGCAAATTAGCATGGGGGAGGAAGCAGCCGAGCTGCAAGATTGAGAACATATGCACTGTAAAATTGCCCTATTATGAAAGTTCTATCAGAGGGACATTATAAACAACCCCTGCCAGGGGATTTATTAGTCCTGAGCAAAACGGCAGAGTTGTAGCAGGGACATTGTCCCTTTTCACTCCTCCAAAAAGCCATTAGTGCAGTGGTCTGAGTAGCTGTGAGAAAGGAAAGAAACCAGGCAGGGATAGAAGGAAGGGGAAAGGCTGACACATAAGTGATTGCAGAGGGGAATTGAATGGGAAAAAAATGATGCTCTGAACTTTGAAAATGAACTTTAAAAAATATCTCATATGTTGCACAAGGGATTACTTTCAATTTTACGTAACAATTCACCGATCTGGATTGTCAGGCTCAGACTTGGTTTCATGCAGATCTGTCAGACAGAACTCAATCCCTTGTCAATAATGATTTTCTCTGGTAGACGTTGCTTGACACTTGTAATTCTGCTGCTTGACAGATGATTCAATGTCTGTTCCGTTTCCATAGTTGGCCTAAAGATGATGGGACATACGCTTGAATCATTCTCATCAATGATTTATGTACTGAAGCGAGACTCAAATACTAAGAAGACAATTAGTATATTCCCCTCAAAAAACATTCTATTACTCCCCTTCTTGTTATTCATAACCCTAATAGTAATTAAATGTAACTTTATCTTTGATATACTTTAGAATGCAACAAACAATTTGCTTTACTCTCAAGCGTGTTGGAGAAGTAAAGGCAATAGGGTGAATTACAGTAGTAGCCTAAAGTCAGGAAAAAGTTACTTTTTCAAGAAGAAACAACTCACTTTTCATTTTATAATCAGAAATGACAATAAGAAATATAACTGTCTTGCTCAATCCAGCCCACAGTAGTTTGATATGCCCAGTATCTTATAGTGGCTATGCTAGCTAGCCAGTGATAGCAAAGTTTACTTAACTGGTTTGTAACTGAAATTCAACTCTGCTGACACCCTGTGAAGATTCTTCTCCATTTGTTCTCGTCATGTGTTTTGAATGTCATAGTTAAATATCTCCATGTTTTTGTCACAGTAAAACGAGACTTATTGTACCCCACTAGGTAACATTCCTGCCCAGCTTGTACCCCTATCCCGTTCACTTTGAGTCAGCAAGCTAACGGCAACACATTTCAAAAGAATGTTGGAAAATGAAGAGAAATTATTTTTGTCAAACCCGTGTCAATAAAGGATATATCTCCTCAGTAAGGACTACTGATCCAGCAACCAATATGGGTAAATAATACTCACACAAGTGTGTTTATAAATGTACACCATATAAATGGAATAAAATAGAACAACTTCCGTGTCTCTTTAGAATTTCTAACCACGGACCTATTTTGAAAAGTTCTAGTGTTCTCTCCATTAATGTTTCACTGCAGGACTCTTCAGATAAAGTGCAATTAAATCATCCAGATCAGATTGGTTTAAAAGTTGTACCACTAAGAGTTTGACATCCATACAATACATTAATATTTGAAAAGATTTTCAACTAGTTAAATATAAAATGTACCCATGCATATAAGAACTAAGCATTGGGATATTTTGTAGAAGGCGATAAGTGAATCGTAATGAGATAAGTAACGTGGCTTCCTGGCTCATTGCATCTTAATGAATGATTCATAATAACCTAACGAGACTTGGAACCTCGATCTTCTCTGACAGCTCAGATGACAGTTGAAGCGTGCGCCCGGGGAAAGACAATGACGCTGGTAACTTCCACACAGGCCGGCCGCACACATTCCTCAAGGTCGACATAACGCTAGAGCAACAGCAAAGGTTATTTCGTTGCATTTAGACACTGACCACACTGTGTCTCACACGAGCCTGAGGCTGCTTTCTACGAGCGCATCCAGCTGCATTTGGAAATGTTTTCCGAGCTGAGCCTGACATTTGTTATTTTCTCTGGGAATTTAATGCAATTGCCTTTTTTTCAGTATACCACAAGTGTCTTGTGTAGATTAGAAAAGAGCACAGACGAACAAAACCTAAAAGCCACTCAACTCCAAAATGTAACGGCAAATTCCCCATCACTGCAAACCATTGCCCTGTCACTTTGACAGGCTATAATACTTATTAAGCTGACAATGCCGTGATGGCTTTAGCCTCAAAGAGAAAAAAAAAAAAAAAGTTTCATAAGGATACGGGCCACAGCTTTGGCATTGGCCAAAGCAGTCATGGAGATAGCGAGGAAGAGAGAGCTGTTTCTGACCTTGTGGGAGGAGGGGTTATGAGTGGAAGAGGTGATAGTTTTTGTCAGCATAAAGTTATTGTGCTTGCTGCTGTAACAGGATGATATCCTGACTCTGCACTGTCTGGAATATACACCCTCCCCCGATGCATTTCATCTCTTTATCCCTTGGAGTGGGAGCGCAGCGGCCCAGAACGCGCTCCCTGTGGGTGAAAGAGAGGAGGATTAGGAGCCCCCCATGTGCACAGCTGTACGCTTGGAAGTTGTTTTCTTATGTTGATAGAGTGAGACAATTTGTCTAGAAGTATGACCTTATCCTTTTTGGCACTCGCTTTCCATCAGTGGAGATAGCACTGATGGAGCGATGGATTGCAAAATGTGCTTTGTGAATGTGTGGCTGCCACAGGCTGACAAACATAAGAACATTGCATCACCCCTTCTATCACTCAAAATCATTTGAAGCTCCTAAATCATGCGGCAGTGCGCCCAATTGGAGTGGCAACCATGTGAAACTTGCTGCTGAGTTGTAAATGGATTAATAGTTGTAAGAATTGCTACTAGTTTGGCAGAGGCTTCACAAATAAGAAATCTCTTTAACAATTTGTAACTTTTTTGTAGGACTTTACCCCAAAAAAGCATGGTTGAGCATGTTTAAATATTAAGAGTGACATGCTGTATGGTTTTATATGTGCTGGTACAGTACTGTTAAATATTGTTCAAAGTAAAGTCTTCAAATAAATAGTGTTTACTGACCATCACTATGTAGCTTAACCACTGTGACTTAACCACTGGAGCTGCTGCCTTACAGTGACGCACACTCATCCCTGGAGCTTTTTGAATTCACGTTGACCGGTGGCTAACATTGGCAAGCCAGCCAAGATCACACAATATATAAAGAACACAACTTTGGAGTTATTGTAATGCACATTTTTGCTCTTCTGGAAGAAACTAAGGCTCCTCTCCCCCCCTCCCCTCCTAAACTTGTATAAAAACTAGTGCTGTCATATTAGCGCGTTATTAACGGCGTTAACACAAACCAATTTTAACGCCGTCAATTTTATTAACGGTGTTAACGCATTTGAATTTTTTAACGCCGGATGTAGCTCAACCGAAAGCAAAACAAGAGACACCCCGTTTGGGCTTGGAAGTGAGGCAAACGTTAAGGTTTGAAATAAATGAATGGTGAGCGCGATAAGGCAAAATGATTGATAAGACGCTAATGAATGGAAAGTTTACTTTCAAAAAGTTGTCAGATGGTTCCCTTGACAAGACCGAAGTGGTATGTGCCATTTGTCACTGTGACCTGAGCTATCATCATAGCTATCCAGTCTGAAACACCACTCGATGGCCAAGCACACAGCTGATGCTAACTCTGCGCCCCCTCCCCATAGCCAGACACGAATGGACAACGTTAACTTTGTCCTCCACAACGTTAACTTTGTTCACATTGTGGAGGACGAAGATCTCGCTGAACGACAGGACCTTCGTAGCCTGACTGCTATGTTCATCTCTCTCTCTCTCTCTCTCTCTCTCTCTCTCTCTCTTTCTCTCTCTCTCTCCCTCTCTCTCGAATGGCAACAATATTGCCAAAGAATCAAAACACATCAGAAAAACAAAGAAATATAAAACTTATACAGATAACAATATTAATAAAACAATAAGTAATTGAAATAATCTCTCTCTCTACTTCTCTCTCTCCCTTGTTTACCTGAAATGTGCACTTTAGAATTTTATTTTGAACCGCCCTGTTTGGTAGTTGTTTTTCAATAAAATCAAACTTTTTTATGTTGATAAGAGCATTAAAATGTAAAAAAAATAAAAATGCGATTAATTGCGAGTTAACTTTGACATAAATGCGATTAATCGCGATTAAATATTTTAATCATTTGACAGCACTAATAAAAACCTTCTCCGGCGACCCGTGAGAAGGCAAAACAGATGCCCAAAATGTTTTATTGCAGAAAGTAGGACAAACTGACCAACACCTTCATAGATCGAACCGTCGAGTGGGCGGGGCCTATCTCTGGGGTTTCCGTAAAAAGAGTTTTCCTTTGTAAACGCAGGGAGGTTCAATTTTTTTAGACGCCGACCTCTCGTTATCATTATGATCCACCATCATCCATGAAAATGACCACTATTCCTATACTTGTTGTGTTTTCTCCCCCACCCCTAGCGGTTACCCTACTTACTAAAAGGTGATAACAGCCTACTGAGCCGTTTAGGAGCTAGAGTTATTCCAACTCAACTGAAAACAAAGACTCCTTTGCTCCCACACAGAATCTTGACTATAATTCCACAATATATTGCAAATGTGCTTCATGAGCAACCATTCAGATGTGACTGAATACATTAATCACCTTTGTGGCTTTGTGGCTGGCCAGCACGGCTTTCTGCTCTCTGCCTCCCCTCCGGACAGTTTTAAAAGGTCGCCTTCTCCAGGTCACATTCAGCTACACCGCTCAAGTTCATCGCTCCAGTAGACTGGACTTCCCATGTTAGTTGCCACAGCCCAAAGCTCCGCATGACTCCTCAACATACAGTGTATTTCTTCCCCCCACTTCTCTCACTGCACTGACACATAGGATCCAAAAATGAGATGCATGCTTCTCAACATAACTGCCCCTACTACTGACATGCTGGGTGGGAAAAAAAATGAGCATCTTTATCTTATCTCGGATTCCTCTGATGCATGTGCTATATTTAATTTAGATGTGTCTGTTTTCCTTCAGTGTGACGAATGAGATAGAAATTTTCGGTCGTCAAAAACACGCTCATTGTAAGTTCTCACGCTGCTACGCTCCGCGGTGGTGTCAGAACTGAGAAGAACAGCATGAAAAGGCGCCATATCAAAAAGCGAGAGGTTTAGTTTGTCACAGAGTGGTGACATTATGTGCAAAGCGTCATTATGATAATGAACACGCATCCTCTATCACCAGCAGCTTGTGGGCACCCTTCCCTTTAATGTACTTCTCTGAAGGTAACCATCGCTGACAGTCTTATTTATTGCAATGCATAGCAGGGTTATTTCTAGAAGTCATGAATACAAAAATAAAATAACAATCTGCTAAAGGGAATATCTGTGAAAATCTATGTCAAAACTACTTCCCACAATGCATTATTGTCATCGGGTGTTATGGGAAATAAACTCCGTGTTGAAAGTAATAATGTCCAACGTTAGGCGTGTTTGTTGGCTCTGCATCTGCATGATTGTGTTTTGATTGACTGAGCAATGGTGAATCTTAAAAATTAAACAAAAGTCAAAGCACAGAAAGAAGTTGCAATTGTGCACAACCTTATTAAATATGCTGAACAGCCTGCTTAAATCTAGCATGAAATAAAGTATTCATTCTCTGATCGCATATCTCTTATGCAGAGTGATCTGGGCACCACTGCACCTTAACAACCCTGTAATGATCCAAAACCACTGCAATCTTACGGTGCTGATGCATGACAATAGTATTATTTTAAAAGGCTGTCGAAACCCTCTGCGCTCGTCTTAGTCAAGAACAAATGGTATCTACTCTCATCTCTGGGGGTATAATAATTCATGGAATTCACACTGAGAGATTTCTAACAAAAGCTGCAATGGTGTAGCTGAGCCTGACGCAATTACACATTCTTTCAGGGGAAATGATTGAATGACTTTCATTTACCGTAGTTTTAAAACTTAAGTGTATGTGCAAATCTGCCCTCCGTTGAGACTGGCCCGGTAAAAGCTTTCCTCTGTTGTTCCTTCTTTTTTGCAAGCTGATCCTAAAACACATTCACACCTGCAGACAAACACAATACACACACAAAAACACACACACGTGCGCACGCTTCATGCTGTCCGTACATTTACTGTCATTCACCTGCCAACTCCTGGGCTCCAGTTTGCCATAGTTACCATAGTAACCCCAACAAAAGACCCACCATACATTATTGTGCGTTTCTTCCCTTGATACTGAGAGAGCCACAGCCTCTGAAATGGTTTACAGCACTCAACACAGACTTCAAAGAATTTACGGGCCTTTTCATTAAATGTAAGGGTTTGTCTGTCGGATCTGGCCTTAATAATACAAAAACATTTAATTAACTATTTTACCCAACTCACCTACTTTGGTCTCTCAATTTTGGCTGTTATATTTCAGGGACTGTTCTGCGAGATTGTGAATGCGTGGATAAAAAAAAGAGAGAGCCCTGGTCTCGCTGAACACTACACTGAATAGCCAGGGCTGGGCTTTTTCAAGTTAAGAGCATCTGCTGTTAAAGTGCAGCTGGGGCTGAAAAATGAGACTTGAGAGATGGTGTCAGAAGCTGCACCTGCCTATGAGAATAATGCACTCAGACCACAAGGACACCTGCTGTAGTCCGTACATCTGCAGCACACACACACACATGGGCATCCACATGGGCACCTTAAAAAATGACACAGATGTGTGTACCAGTGTAATTGTATGTATAGTTTCACGCAGACCAGCTGAGCCAAAATAAACGCTCTTAATTGGAGTTGGGGGGGACGACGCTTCAATCCATCTTCCAGACAGAGAGAAACCAAAGTCCCTTCATTGCTTTCCTCCAGCTCAATTTCTATTGACACGGGCGAGTAAGATCCCTTATTCAGAATTCATATTGAAGCCACACAACTCAGAAATAGCATGGCGTTCTCTTGAGAGGGAGCCGGCTCAGGGAAGGAGCTGGGTTTTATCTGATCAGAACAGACCCCGGACACTTTGCAGGTCTCTACAACGATGTATCTGGTAATACACATTGTATTTACTGCATGAATGTGGGACAATAAACACGCTTATTTTATGAATTTGATGTTGAGCCAAAGAAGAACAAAGAAGATAAAATCATGTCATCTCGATTGGAAAAAAAAAAAAAAAAAACATCCCTGAAGCGTTCACAGCTTCAATTATTGATAGCTTCCGCTGTTGAGCAGTCATCAGATGGTTGTCAGGCTTGAAGCAAAAGGTTGGGCGAGTGAGAAGACGGAGGGTCTTTTGTGTGTTCTGTGCAGACAATTTGAAAGCAACGGAGTGAGGGGGAGCTTTGGTGAGAAACTAAAGGGGAATGCGCTGCTTCCTATTCTCGGATTCTTGGGAGGATACTTGCTGTATTCCAAGGTTAGACGCCGGAAAGAGAAATGAGAGTGAGGGAGAAATTGATTGCAATGTGGAGGAAGAGAAAAAAGAGCGGACACAGGATAGAACCATGCTGTGCCCCACTTTAGCATATTTCTTCACTTCAGGATTCTGGCGCCCTGCGTTGAGGCAGCGCAGAGCCCGACTCATCAATACTGGATGAGTTTTTATCTCTCCACAGTGCGGGAGCTGTCAGTCTCGGCTCGCGCATGCTTCTACTGCCAACAGACAAGGGACACACACCTTACTGCATCACCTGTGTATCGCTGCCATTTACTCAGTAGCCCTTAGTGAAATTGAATGTGACATGTTGTGTTATTGCGGAGAAAGAGCGAAGTCGGGCCTTCAATTACACAGGAGAATATAGTGAGTTTTGTGGGGTTGTCATTACAGCTCTGATAACAATGGGATTAGAAGCTCTCTGGGTGATGATTGTAATGTTGAAGCAGGTGGAAACAACATACACAAATATGAACATGTTCAATTTAAATGAATAGACACATAGAATGACTTAGAAGGGATATATTTTACGAAATATGCGTGTTTGCGTAGACTTAAGACTTCGCCGATTGATACCACTTTCATATCTGTTCAGTAAATGTAGCAGCATGTTATCTGAGCTTAGCGTAAAGAGTTCAGAAAAAACATGTAAAAAAGCAATTAAACACACAAGTTAAATCTTATTTTTGAGTTACCCTTAGAGGTTCTGTTTGATTGAGCGAGACAAGCCGTTTTTCTCCCGTTTCAAGTCTTCATGCTAAGCTAACGGTCTGCTAGCTGTGGCCCTATATTCAGAGTGATATTTTCCTCGAATGAAAAACAAAGCGAAATAAAAAAAGGACAAAAAAGATCTGTGAGTAAGCTCACTGTGGTCAGGTTTCACTTGCATTTGTCCATATTAAATTCCTGCCCCATACTGAGGCTACAAGGTAACCAAATGAACACATGAATAAAGCCAATCAACCAAAACGACCCATTGTGCACCTCTGAGAGGATGGCGTTTCTGGTTGGCTGAGCTGATGAGTTTCAGCCCGACACCCGGTTCCCCTGCAGGTCAACCACCTTGGGAAAGCAAGTGTCTTTCTTTTAGTGGGGAGCAACATGTGTGAAAGGGTTTGAGGTGACGGAGAAAGGCATGTGTACATATAAATATACCTACATTTGTGGTGAGCCTCTGGATGTGTATCTAGTCCCAGGAGGGCGTTAGGAACACAACCCGGGATTTTGTGCGACACCTGCAGCCACGCTTCCTCGACCTCATTTGTGGGGCAACCTGTGATTGGGCCAGTCTCCCCTGACTTCTCAACACGTTAGTTTATCTCCCACGATCGGATTTTCTCGACACGTTTCTGAATTGATTGTGTTTGGAGACTTATTGACTGTGTATGTCTACCTAAAATGTCCAAGTCCAAAAAGCAAACACGTGTGGGCATGGTTTGAGGGTGGAGAGTGACACGTGTAGGTCTGCAAATTAAGAATAGCGATGTCTTTGGCTCTATCCATCTTCTCTCCAATGAGGGGAGAGACAGAGCCCTTTGGCGCCATTTTCCTATTTCAGCACACAACGGGACAGGCTGATGTTTGAGTGAGCACGAGCCAAAACCAACATGGCAACACACAATTAAGGCCCTGATAAATTAGAACACAGCTAACAGCAACAGCATGTCAACATGGCCCAGGGTGGGGGGCTGCGAGCGACATATTGGGGATACGGCATCTACGTGTTGGAAACAGACTAATGGGAAGCAATTTGGGGTTGGCCCAAGATATAATTACCGTCCCCACCTCTCCTGTTCAATGAGGCCTGAGGCCCCCTGGGGGAGGCCTATTTCAGGCAGGTAATGGAGAGCCCATGCCCAGGAGCAGATGATCAAATCGTCTGCAGCAATCTGCTTTTTTTTTTTTGCTCTCCTGATTGTCCCCAAAGACGTAAAGAGCTGACCCAAGGATTCTTTTCTTCCCTTCTAATAGGGCCGAGCCGGCTTTAGAAGCAAAGCTCTCCCCCACCGTCACAGCGGTTGTATGGTGACGGTGTGTGTCTTTGTTTTTGTGCACTGCTTCTTGTGTGTTGGGGACTGTAGCCAGACTTCATTGTGATTTATGTGTTGCCATGCTAACAGGAGCGTAATGAAGTTGTTTCTGCAAACACATGTTTGGGCTCTCAGGGACCGACCGTACTGCTGGGACAGACGAGTGTGCATGCATTACCAAGAGAGGCAGGAGTGAGGGGAGCACAAGTCCTTCTGACGATCATCCAATGAATGTGCTCACTTTCGTCGAGGACATCTGCTGAAGGGTCTGATCAATGAAGAGAGGTCACTGTTCACAGCTGAATGTTGTTTTTTTAGCCTTCATCAACTGTCAAGTCATGGAGGATAGACACCACTTGAATAGCAAGGAAATACAAGTGCGTCCATTTAAGGTAACAAGCAATGCACCTATTGGGAAAGCAGTTACATAGCAACCAACAATCAAATCTCTTTCTCTCACTTCTATCCTCAACCTCTCATCTCTTCCACCTTTGTATGAACATTTGCCTTGAGTTTTGCATCTCTGCCGTCTGTTCTCTTCTCTTCCCCGTCTCAAGGTCCAAAAGGTATTGTGCAATTGATAATGCAGCGCAAACCGACACAAGAGGTTTTGAGGCTGAGAGCACTCACTTTTTAGCATCTTGATTTTGATTATATATCCATGTTGCAAAGTATTAGGTTGACTCGCACTCAAGCGCACTGAGTCAGAGTTGATTTGGGGAGAGTGCCGTGATGGAAGCCTCTACTTAGTAAAAGAAAGAAAAAAGGACTCTAAGATCGCGATGAAGAAGATCCGCTGGTCTGCTGAAACCAAGATTGAACTGAAACTCATTTCCAAGTGGCACGTATGTAGAAAGCAAGGCCCCCACTCATCACCTGCACAACACCATTCCAGTGGTGAAGCACAATGGTGGCAGCTTCATTTAGGAGGGGAGTTTTTCAGCTGCAGGGGGGAACAGTCAGACTTGATGGATTTACCAACACTTCCGCCCAGCCTGAGCAGACTCTCGTGCACGTTATACTACGTCACGTGCTCTTACCCTCCATAAATGTCGCTATAGGTTTTACATTGATGTGAGTTGACAGCCTGGTGCTTAGCATATAGCCACTAAATGAGGCCGCTAAAGGAGGCCTCCATGTGTCCGTTTCCAATGCAGAAGTGGGTTGGTTTGTCTATAGAGCCCAAAAAGGGTTTTGGGATCCATAGCTAATATCCCCTTTCATGATAACTCACCTGTTCAAATTAAATTAAATTAAAGCTGAACGTTATGCACGATTAAGGGCGTGGTGACTTTGAGGGAAAGGAGGGTGCCGTCTCAGGACTCTCGCTGGTGACAAGCTGTCTCCTCTGCTGCATTATCCAATGGCTGCAGTGATTCCTCCACAACAGAAAAGATAAATGAAGCTCCCCATTAAGAGATCCCCTGTGCACATGTATGCACTTAACATAGCAGTGTAACAGTAAGTCAAATGTTTTTTTTCTCATTTTTTCTCTCAAAAAAAGGCACGCGTATGGCTATTATCGCTATGACCCTTTTGTGATTTGTATAGAGAGAGGGGCACATCGAGGGTTACGGGTGTATTTCATCCTTTGAGGGTACTTTGAGAAATGCACTGTTTCCTTTTTGCACAGGTTAACCGGTGGCAAAAGCTGCACAATCCTTTTTGTGAATTTGCTCCCCGATGGTCTAAAGATAAATATGCTGACTGAGGGCTATTGACTTGACAAAACACAAGTGACTCTGTGGTTCTCAAAGTGTCTCTTTACAACCTTTGGGAATTCATGATGAAATGATTTACAATCTCGCTTCCAGTTTGGACGTCAGTCCACAAAGAAAAACAAATCTATTTTTCCATCATAATGCCGTGTGTATCCAACCTGTAACCTGTAATCAAACCAAACTGTGAGCTGAATGTATCGTTTTATCCAAGCTGATTTAATCTAATCGGGAAAAATCCTTCTCATCGTGAATCAGGTTTACAGAAAACGTGATCTTGCTTTTGACCCAAACACACACACACACACACACACGGCTACTGTGTGTCATTTATCCTTCAGGGTATACAAAGATCAAGAATACTCGTCAATAGGGTATGTCGGTTACACACTGATTAGGAGGCGAGGATGGGACCAAGAATGACTCTCTTGCCCTCCCACACAGCTTCATGTTTCAAAGTATTTCACCAGAAAAAAAGAGAACAGAACAGTGTAGATAAATCCCTGCCACACAACCACCACTATTGTTTGCTATAATTAAACTCGGCCATCCCTTGTGGATGGTGAAAGAGACTTCAGTCTGTGAAATCATGTCACAAGCTCCCAGAGGGTTGTTTGTATTGTCGGTGATAGTTTATCAATAGCAAAGATCTTAATCTTTCTTTCTGTGGATCTGGGGGTCCTCGAGCCTTTCTACATCGACCTTTACCAACTGGCATTACAACATGAGTAAATGACGTCTGGTGCGGGGAGAGATTGTCTTTAAATCCCCATGGAAATTAACCCCAATGCCAATGTTTTGCTTCCTATATCCGGCGTAATGGCTTTTTAATGAAACCGCAGAAAGAGCCCTTTAAATTTAGCAATTACCCGTAAAACTTTAACGTTCAGACATAAGTCATTCTCGACATTTTTTTCCAGCATTGTGGACTATTAAGTGGCCTCTCAGAGACCACCACAGATGTAGGGCTATGCCATGATATCATTTAAAATGAGGATGTGGATGATTCAGAGTCTTTTATTTTGATGACAACAGTCCAGTAAAGCTTGATCCACTCTGGTGAATCTCAAACAGCAAAGCAGCCATTCGTGCCCTCAAAACATAATAACGGCAGCCATATTGGAAAAGAGCAGCCGATTGAAGGCATTTCATCAAAATCATAAACTATTTCCCCCGAGGTGAGCCCCCTCTTCTTCATGGGGCCCTGACACCAGAGGTTAGCGAGAGGTGAGTGTCTGTGTATCTTCAGTGAATAGAAGAATGGACTCCCACGTGTCCGAACTGGCCCTGAAGGCTATCAGGATCAGGCATCCATACCTTGAAAATGCTCCCTGTCCATTGCCCCCCTTTCATTCATCATCTCCCTTATAATGTCTGGAAGAAATATGCTGCTGTAAGTATTATATGTCATGGTTGTCACAGGTCCCCCATTTGTTCTCGAGCAATAAACTTCCAGTAATTCTTCCGGCTCGCCCTCGCAGGCCAACGAGTCCAACAGTTAAATCTATTTAAACAAAAAGACAACAGGGCATTGGCAGTTTAAGGAATGGAGTAGAATGACAAGTGTGGGAAATGTGTGATATCTGGAATTTTTTTTAGTTTTGGTTCAGTTGGAGTATTATATTGGATTTTTTCGTCCGTCATACTTGTGTATCTAATAAATGGCGGTGAAATTGTATTCAACACACGGACACAATGTAATGTTGTGTTAACATATTAAACTGATATGCTAATCATCAACATTTTCCTCTATCTATTTGAGTCTTTGAGGCCAAATCACGTTTTCTTTTTATGTACCAATCCGCTCAATCTTCCGACCAAAACCCCTTCTGTAGTTATCATAAAACAGCTTAGTAGAAAGCGTAACGGAATATAATATATATATATATATATATATATATATATATATATATATATATATATATATATATATATATATATATGATAGGAATATATATATATGTATTATTTATCCCAAAAGTAAGTGAGATGCTGAGCGATATATCAAAACAATTAGTTCAGAAAAGACCTGCTAACTAAAAGGAATGAGCAACTGAGTGTTACAAATGTGAAATAAAATAACTATAAGTAATAGAAACATAGTTATTCAATCTTTCTTGATTTCCTCTGTTGTTCTTACATGCCATTATCATATTGTTAATTGAAAGATTTTCAAGATGTTTGCTTCCACCTAAAGATACTCTCACACCAACACCTTCCTTCTTTCCTTCCATTAGTGAGATTTTTTCTTTGACTTGCACATTAAAAGGAATCCAAGCTCGAATTTTAAACACATACATGATTGTTTTACATTCATACCAGCAACGTGTTAATTCAAGCTTCCCCTCTAACTGCATAACCAACCAATCAACCCCGATCTTCCAGAGATTCTAACTGCACATATTTATTCATGCACTGGTGTGGGAAAGCGGCCAGCAAGCTGGCTACCCTGATGCGATTAGGGGTGTGCTCCTGTTGGGACCTCACCATATGCGTGGACCGAGAGAGGCCAACATGTAAAGTCAGTAACATGAACAATGGAAGAAAATCAAAACCCTGCCGGATCTTCCAGGTCTCATCTGAGTATGAGGCTTGGTTTGAATTCAGATCCTGGAGAGTTTCTGTTCCCGCCCATAACATCACCAAGAATATAAAGCAGAGAACACAGCTCTGGTCTGTCTGTTGTTACAGGAGGGAAACATGTCAGCCTTTGATCAGATTAAGAACCAGAGCCACGGCTAACGAACCTTAGTTTTCTTGCCAGGTCCCTGAGAGATAAAAGATCAGCTATTGTGTCTTTTAGGCATTTAGGATTCAAATTAAACAGTTTTACGATAACTACATGTGTTTATTAAACTGATCAAGAATGTTCTAAGGGGTACCTTACCTAAAACCAATCAAACTGTTAGGACCCAGAGCATCATAGGAAAACAATTAACCTTAAATGAAGCTTTGAATTGAATAAATAAATTATGTTAGTGATGCCAATACATCAATGAGTAACTTAAAAATGTATCATTTATGAATGCTCTTGGGCAAATTTTTCTCTGCATTTAACCCATCCAGCAGTGAGGCACCCGGGAAGTCCAAGGATGTCAAAGGAAACTTTGACATGTGAGCCATGGGGAGACCAGGGATCGAACCGGCTACCTAACGGTTTAACCACTCACCCCCCTGAGCTAATATTGTGTCTGCCTTTATGATATAATGCATCGGTCAAAAGGGAAAGTAGAAACAAATTGGGTAGATGGTTGTGATGTGACTGTGCTTATGCTCCAATAGGTATAACATTTTATTACTCTTCAATTAATTACTTAATTAATCTTTGACCAAATCTCAGAAGCTGCAGGTACTTCCGTGTTGGATATCGTATTCATTCATGTTGTTTTCTTTAAGGCATTCGGCCCACTGTTCAACTCCCGGGACAGCAATGTATCAAGTGTGAGATTTCCACACGGACTGCAAGTCAATTATTTTTTACAACATTGCCCAGCTATTTTTTTTTTAATGCTAGAATGCTTCTATTTAAAAACTGAAAAAGGAAGCGTTGAGTTAAAAATAGATATTACCTTTTTTTTATATATATATATATATATATATATAGACATATATATATGTATAAAGACATATATATATATATGTCTATATACATATATATATGTCTATATATATATATATATATAAATTATATATTTATAATACAATAAAAATGTGATCAATTTTGATTAATTGCGAGTTAACTATGACAAAAATGTGATTAACCGCAATTAAATATTTTTATTAAATATATATATATATATATATATATATATATATATATATATATATATATATATATATATGTATATATATATATATATATACACATAAACTGTATTAATGTTGCTGGTATGGTGGCACTACATTACCAACCCATTTCCACAGTTTAATTTTGCAAGGAACCATGTGCAGCAAGCAATATAAACATGTGAGTGCTGATGAGTGGCGGCTCACGGCAGACCTCCAGGAGACGTGCTTGATTCCTCCATGGTAAGGCCAGCGTGACCAGGTCATGTTTGCGCGCTGGGGCACATTAAATAGCCTAGAGTTTCTTTAAGCGTGGGAAAGAGGATGTGTGGCGGGAGGGTTTGGCTTGAGACCGAAATGAGTGACAGTCACGCTCAATGCGCGACACTTGAGAGCCCTGCAATTTGCAAAGATTTCTACTTAAGCCGAGTGACACGTTCGGACAAACATCCCCGGACCACGGAATCCGTCTTCCTAAACTGTACTTATTACCGATCTAGCGAAACGTTACAGGAGGTACGGGGTTTGTGTAACTACATAAACTTAGCGTTTTTTTCTGTTCGGATAAAACTCTTCACTATATTTTAGCAATTTAAATGAAGTTAATCAACGTTGTGGTTCCGGAGATCCTGTAGGAACCCTGACCCTCTTTTTAGATTCCTGCTTGAAAATGACATACCCAAACTAAAATGGGTGTGTCTCTGCAACCACGAGAGCTATTTGAATAATCTTAGTGTTAATAAAAAAAAAGTATAATGTTAAATTTTGCTCAGATGCGTAAATATCAGTCTATGTGTTACTGGTTAAGAGTAAATGAAGATGACACACAGTTTCAAGCCCGCCTAGAAAAAAAGCACTTTCAGCATGATTTTACCTTGAAATGATGCATTCGCAAGGTCTAAACTTCTCCCAAATCCTACCTCAAAGTTCACATAATTTTTGCATTGTTTTACTTTGATAAAGTGAAGCAGAACAAAGTCAGAGAGCATTTAGTACAGAAAAAAGTCAGGCGAGGGCTCACATTTGGTCACATTTGGAGAAGAAGAAATAAAAAAAAATCTGATTTTTTTTTTTTAATTCATAAAACAACCTATATTTTCCCTTTATTCCCTTTATCGGATATCTATCCAAGGCATTGCAATGTTAGTATGAAGGCTTCTCCACTCTCGATATACACATCTCCTAAAAGTCACCAATTAGTGTTGTGGTGTTTCGTCCCAACTCTAGATTATACCCATGTTAGGGTTCACGAAAGTAGAACAAAATGTCAAAGGAACAGGCGATAATGCCATGGAAGACAGAGCCTGAGGCTGGTCTTAAATCACCTGGAAACACGAGCGAGAGCAAAACCCACAAGCGATGGCACAGACTCTAGAGCTGGCACAGGGGGGTGCACTTCCTCCTCTTCATCAGTTCATCAGTAGTACAACTAATTATAATGTGATTCATAATGATTCTGCAACACGTTGGAAGGTAATTTTGAAGAGATTTTAATCTTGAGCCAATATTTTGGTCCGACCAAAGAATTATACATTGATCTAATTAGCAAAGGCTCAAGCAGACACCTCATTGAGACTGCATCAGTCCTCCTAAAATCATGTCTCTCTCTTGTTAATCCACCCATGATCATGTGACCCCACAAGGAGAAATATACATCATAATGATATTGCGCTCAAACTGTTGTTAACCGTACCACACATGTGATGCTCAAGATCAACAAGTTTTACCATCTGTGCTCCAAAACTTTATGCATGTCCCGAAACACACCATCTGAGTTTCCGTGGCTGTCTGAGCGGTAATGAATCTCTGAATAGCTAATCATCCGGAACCTGCGATAACTACACCATATATAGTCGTCGTTCTGCTAGTTTCTTCGCGCCACCAGATGCTGTGTCTCAAGTAATGAGCGCTATGTCGGAAGAAGTTGACAATCGTGATAATTAGCTCAACATAGTTAAGCTGCAGCCTCAGTTCAAGAAAAGGACCAAATATCACTTCAAATGTGTCAAATCAATAAATAAACCACATGTACTAAACGTTTACTGTATCACCTGTACTCATATTCTTTTGATTTTCAAATGTAGTCCTGATAACTACCATATTTTCATTTAAATACAATTGTGATATATTATCAGAAAAAAACTGCAATTATATGATATACAGTCGGTTATAAATTGTTGCTGATGTTGGTGTGCGATGTTGCTTAACTTGACTTAACTTGATTTTTCTTTCTTTCTATAAAATCACTGATGTCCCCAATTGTGCCAAACAAATCAAGGTTGACTTGATGTTAACTCAGGACTCTTCCATCCTCTTCTTTCTCTTCCATAATCTTTGAAAATTGCATCAGCAAAGCTGTAGCCAAAGTCCTATTTGTAACTCAATTATACCAAGGAGGCCCAGTGACACTGTCGGCTCACAGCACAGAGCTGGATTCTACTCTCCTCTCTTACAAGTACAACATGCGGTCCCCTTCACCTTCCACAGTAGGTTATCAAACATGCAAGTGGATTTGAAACTCTAAATCACCCAGAGGTGTACTTTTTATATTGAGGTAACCAAGAAAACCCTGTGATGGCATAGCGACCCAAACAGTGTGCTCCCCTGCCCTGCTGTCAGCCAAATAAACTGTATATGTGTGTGTGTGTGTGTATATATATATATATATATATATATATATATATATATATATATATATATATATATATATATATATATATATATATATATATATATATATAATCATCCGGCAATGGCAATACATTAGTTAAATACTGAATATCAAGCTCTGATAAAAGAGACGTAATGCTACAATAGGCTTGCTAACAGGAATGTTTATCTATAACACATTTTTTTGGACCTCTGATTGATATTATGAACAAGGCAGGGAAGCAGCCGGGTTAAAGCTGCTGATTTACTGTGAATTGGTTTGTGGAAATATTATAGTTGCACATTTCTTTGGACATATATATTATAATATACAACTCAAAGATGGTCTCAAGGTGACATTTGCATTAACACAGTGATGAGGGCCTGTCTTGTGCAGAGAACCAGCCTGTCAGTTCAGTTTATACTGTGTTTGTGTAGGTGCACGCAACCATGTAAATACATTTATCTTAAATCAAATTTCCACAAAGTGATTTATCTACATGAAACCTGGGGTCAGTAATATGACAAAATAGGAGTTGTGTGTTTTTTGGGGTGGGGGGTTAAGCAAATCCTGTGTTGCTGTGCGAATTGTACGTGATGGTAACCCAAAGGCGACATGGTATGCACACAATGCACCATTGGAAATAGAAAGAATGGGATTCAACAGGGCCTCACAGCTAATATCTACCAGGGGACCCCAGTGGGCTCATCCAGACATGTTGGACAGAATGCAGGATTCTCACTGGAAAGCTCTGTCATAAGAACATTAATCCACAAACTCCCTCACAACAATAGGACAATTTACAATTGTCATTTTAGGAAACTAGACCAGTCTCTGGAAACTCACAAGGACATTGAATGAACGTACCTGGCAGACCATGGAGCTTTTGCTATTGTTGCTAAATAATTTGCTAACTCTTGCTATCACAAAGTAAATTAACAGAGCATCGACAATAATTGCTATTCACTTTATCTATAACAAGTTGAGTAAGTTGCGGATATAACGGCTAAACAATGAAATTAAACTCACGTTAAAGCTTCCTTAAAGTTGAGGGATGTTCATATGATCATTACCTCCAGGTTTTATCACAACAAGCGAACCACTTTCTCGTTAGTGTATTGAAATAAATAAAACAATCTGTTGTAGCCGCTTTGACCTCAAGTTGCACACAACAACATTAGTAGCTGACTTTAATTCCAATCCCGGCCAACGGTCTTGTAAAGCCCAGGGTGATTTACTTTGGGGAATATTCATCTTTACCTTTATAGCCCAAGTTAATGGCTAATGCTACCAAATTATTTATTGAAAAATAACTTAGCAAAGTTACCAGCCACAGATTTGGTGGTTAAAATGATTTGCTGACGTTTTAATATTTGACCCTAATGCTTATCTTTTACTACTTAGAGACCAGCAAATTGATCCATATTTGCAAAAGTTGTTGCAGAAGCCCCAAATGCTTTTGGCATTTTTTTTAAGGTCACGTCCCATACACCTTCCTCCTGGTCTCTTTCATTCAGAAGCCATCTGAAATAATTAATTCACACATTTCCATTCCAAGTATGGCATTACATCCTATTCCCCGATACATAACTATATGCACATAAATTCCAAGTACTTCTTTTGCAAAATGGTGCATTTGGCTCCTGTATAATGTCATTTTCAAAATGGGTCTACAGGGGATGCTTAAATTGCAGGTCAATACAGCAAGACATATTGTCACTAATGGAGTGCATGATTTGTAGGGGACAATGTGTTTACTTGAGCCTTGTTTATATTTATAAAGGAAAAAAGAAATCCATGTTGACATAATTTGATGAACAACCACTTTGAGAGCGTCACTCACTGGTGAGATATCTTTGGCACAGAAACTCCTCTGCTAACTTTCCATACTTAAATAAATATGAATCACTCTGTCAAGTCAGTCCATTCTGCTGCCGCGAGCATTAACAATTATAAATTCAAGCTGCAGATTGCCAAAGGGCTTGAGTCATATTATTTTCACGTGGATGGGTCTACTAACCGTATTCATTAGTGCTAATATAAAGATTCATTTTATTGACAGTTTATCATTTGTTTCATTACCACTAACCTGCATCTGACTTTTTTTTTTCAACTGATGTAAGCCATTCCGAGAGACTAGAACCGCTCTAATTATGCGCTGACAGCTTCACAGGCAGCAAAGATCTGGTGATGTTTTAATGTTCACTGTTCATTCCAGTGAACTTATTTGCATGTGCCTGAATAAACATGGTTGTCAGTCAGCTGTCTGTGAATTTAGTCCTGAGCCCCTGATGTGAAAATTATGCTAATCCATCAGGTCCGGTGTCTTTTATGAAATCATTCGAATAAGGTAGGTATAAAGTATTCATACCAAGTCATTTTCATAGCAAAGCATCAACACGGTGCTAAATGTTTTACGGAAGCAGCATTGACTGCATTTAAAGTGCATCATGTCAAGAGACCACAGCCCGCGTCAGCACTCAAGGCAAGAATGTCTTCCCTCATTAGAATTGTGTCAATCAATACATCAATCAATCAATCAAACAAAGCACACTTCAAATACATAGACCTGTCAATGCTTTATAAATAGATAACTGTACCAATGTATCCGCAGATGAGACTGGTAGCAGGTACTACTGTACTTTCTGTTGGAGAAAACCAAGATGATCTCATTTTCAGAGTCATTAACTCGACAGATAAATCTATACATAAAATTTATTAAAACAGCATGAAAAATATTAACTCTTGCAGCCACAAAACTTTCACTGGGACTACACCATCTCGGTCTCTTCAGTAGTATCCATGGTGTCATTATACGCTATTTGAATCATCAGTGATCACCATTAATCTTTAAGTGTCATTGCAATTGATTAACTATATATATATATATATATATATATATATATATATATATATATATATATATATATATATATATATGTGTGTGTGTGTGTGTGTATTCCTTTTTCAATATTTGAGGGGATGTGTTTTATCCAATGAAAGTCTCCGCTTCATAGTCATATCGCCATGATTGATTCAGATGCAGAAGATGGAAGCCCAAAAATATCTCCACTCCCTGCTGATTGACAAGAAAGTAGCCGTGTCAATCAACTATTGCCAACAATCAGTTGACAGTTGCCTTATACCACACAACACAAAAAAACACAGTGTGTATGTTATATGAATTATGTTAATTTTTGGTGACATTCATAACATAATGACTGCTCCTTTTGAATCAAATCTAGATTACCGGGTGCCAGTTTGTCTATTTCCTGCCCGAATCGCATGCCAATCTGACCTTTTTCTTAATGACTCGTAAATGGTTGGTAATTACTGTGGCTGAATTGGCGTCTGAAATATATACACAATTCCATAATTTCCTGTTAGCAGTTCCATCAGCCCATTCCCTGAAGTCTGCAATCCATCATGCTGCCATGAACTGGTATGTGCTTATTATGTAGCTGACAGCTCAGTGACCATACATGTAAAAGCAGAGCCCCTTTTTATAGTTCTTGAAAAGGTCACAGGCCGAAAAGCCTATTAGACGCTGAAAAAGTGCTCTGACTTCTGATGTTGGGTCATTTAAAAGACCCCAAGTCGAGGTATCCAGGCCCCTGATGTCTGGTATATCATCCTTTCGCAGATTTCCATTACAAGCCGTTGATTACCTAAACCTTTCCATTACCTAACCCTATGGGAACGTTAGCTTCTTCATTGCAATGTCTGTTTAAGTTTGCTCACCAATATCATTTGTGAGTTCCAGCCAACCTGTGGTCACAAACCATATCCAGGACTTTGCAACCACTTAATCGTTTTAAGGTTTGCTCCTCTTGATTTTGGTTTTTAAACTTTAAAATATTTTGCTTCATTTGCTTTATCTTTTCCCTGGCTAGTGTTGCAACATCCTCTACTGAAACTACAGCTGATCCGAGCCGCTGCTGAAGGACATCCAAGCCATTGGAAACACTGAACATGGATATGACATGATTGTAAAATGGTTAAGCAGTGACAATAATAGTTGTATTTTGTATTGTGCTTCATAAAAAAAAAGGTACTCAAGCACATGATGCATTGACAAAGTATCAAATGTTTACAGAAGCCTACTTTCATCATGCCACCATTCCACCGCCATGAGCGAAGAGATTGTGATCATTATAACATCCAGGCAACACCGGTAACCTATGCTAATTAGCCTGTTGGCATGTGCCAGTAATGTTACTTCTCCAGCAAACATATCTGCAGCAGACATCACTGACAGTGTTGGGCAAGTTATTCAGGAAGTGTAGTGAGTTACATTTGAATTATTACTTGTTTATTATTACGTAATGTTATTACTTTACTCATTACTTGGTGTCACAATTTATTAATTCCGTTACCTGTCATTTTACTATACAATTTTATCAACTTTGAGACCAGTTTAGTGACAAAATAGTTTATTCAAATTTCAACTGAGGGTGCAAAATATTAAACTCAGGCTGCAAACCTCATCGAACCAGGCCTGTCTCCTCCTCTTCCTCACATACGCCTGAGAGATATTCTCCAGAATATGATGCTAAAAATCTTACTGACTTGCTGCAAGTGCACATCAGTCAGTGCATAAACAATCTGTGTTCCTGTTACGCAGTTTCTGGGATTAATAAATAGGATTTAATAAAACATTTTAAAACTTTAAAAAGTGAAGAACAATGGAAAGTAAAAGCTGTGAGGACGGTTACAATACATGTAAAGGTTTACTTGCCATGCATATTTTTCCAACAGAACTTTTTAATAGCAGACATTTTGATAAAAAGAAAAGCTATTATTGCTATAACGTCTATAGACGTGAATAGAATGCAATCAACGTTCAAAGATTGCCATCTTCAACAAGCATACTTTTTAAAATACCACGTGTATCAAATATAGTTTTGATTGATCGATGAAAACACATTCATTCTTGAAATTGGCCTCGTCTGTGTGTCATCAGTGCTGATTTGCAAAAGTGCGAAGAGCAAACATGGCGCATATTAGTTTTATGCTTCAGTTTTCATCACGAATACATCCAGCGGGATTAAAGATGAGCCCACTCTCACACTGGAGTGGAGACAAGAACAGTGAATGTTTGCACTCACTCATAAATCCACATGCTTTTTTAATACACAGCACAAGACAGGAGCAAACACATTTCAGCACTTCACCTTTGTCAGCGTTTTCTTTTGTTCTTAATGCGTTTCGCCATCCTTTTTATACAAAAAAAAAAAAAAAGTTGGAAAGTAAGGTTGCGTTTTTCTTTCTTCTAGCTCACACGCTGACAGGGTTTTTGCATATGTATCCTCTAGAGACAGATCTCTCTAGCTGGGAGGTGTTTTACAGGCTTTACAGCGGTACAGCTCTTCCCTACTGGGACTCTCAAACAGTCCCAAATCACATCGACGTGCCTTTCTTCTTCTTATAAAGGAGATAGACATTCGTAGAAATGGCCAATGCTTCATGGAGCATCTTGGATTCCAATAACAAGCAGTGACTTTGAGAAAAGAATAGTCACACATGAACATCACGCTGTCAGTCAAAAGCAGGATTAAATGCACAGACTTGACTGTGACAGATCCCGTTACAAATACGCAAATTGCGTATTGCTTGAACATGAAATGCTGCATTTGTACAGTTCTAGGTTCCCTTGGGTCCGCATTAGTTCAGTTTTTGTCATGCAAATATCTCAAATATCATAAATCCAGTCCAAAATACGTCTTGATTACATCAGTGCAAGCAGAGCAGTACTATAGAAATCATGATCATGGTTTGAACCGACAAGAGAGGGATGAATGGACAGAAACAAAGCTATAAGCAGAGCCAAATACACCCTCGAGTGCTCTTTATGTGCTAAAGGGAAGCTTTGTCCCGTGGTGTTTTTATGTTACCACTCTCTTCCTGACTGGGTTTAACTTAGAGGTGTACTGGACTGTCAACACAACCGCTGAGTAAACATTACATCAGCAAATAATTCAAGCCCACTTGTCCTGAAGGCTGAGAAGAACTTTGACTCGTTTTTTTTTTTTTTACCTAGTTCTGTCTCCATCTGGTGTGTTCGCCCGCTGTGCGGCGGCTGCCGTATGGAGCCAGCCTGTGATCTGTGACATCACATCGGGGATGCTTCAGAGGGAATCAGAAAAATGAGACATGGCAAAGAGTTTGCTTTGCACACCATTAATAGACCTACTACCATTACTGTAAAAAAAATACATGTTCAAGACATGCACATGCAAACACTGCAGAGTGAGCTGAGAGTCTCATTGTTGTCCTAAAAACTATTAAAAAGAATCACAGCCGCTGCTACAGAAAAACAAAAGTTGGCATTGAATGTGTGCGCTACGCTGAATGACGCTGTAACTCGGTAGTTAAGCCGTTACGGTTGTTATGTTGAACTCAAACCATAATGTCTTTTTAATTTAGCTTTAACCACGTAGTTTTGCGACCTAAACCAACCTGGCCTCACTCCCAACTCGTTTAATACATACAGTCGGTCAATGCCTCTTTGCAAACCGATACCGATCCACCTGGGTCCTGATTAGCTGCTGAGAGCGAGTGACAGAGTATAAAGGATCAAGGTCGTTCCCATTGGGCAGAGGAGGTGGAAAAGTCAAGCACAAATGCAGGACTTTGTCCAGCAGACTGCTGAATGGGACAGGTACGAACCTAAAGGTCAACATCGACGATCACATGGTAGTGAAGTGAGTCTTTAGTCAGTCAACCAGACACTTTTCCCTAAAACCTAACTATGGGGATTTGTTAAATTGTTCTTCCTGTGAAGACGGGGAAAAGAGTGCGTGCAACGAGTGGAAAATGACATGTCCAGAACTGACATGAGAGGGATGTTGCAGATACGTTTAATGGCAAAATACATCTCTGCCGACTTGGTTGTAAAAACATGTCAGCGAGCCACACTGTTTATTTTCGACTCATTCTCACCGACACAATACTGCTGACCAGAAAATCACTTGAGCAACATGTGTGGATTAATCCATCCCCAACAAAAAGACTATTTATTTCTGTTTGGCGTTAAACCTCTTCCCACAGGGCCTGTTTTTTTATTAAGAAAAAGGTATATATATATATATATGTTTGTGTGTGTGTGTGTGTGTGTGTGTGTGTGTGTGTGTGTGTGTGTGTGTGTGTGTGTATTTATATATCGCTCATTTTTATTTTTGCTCTAGATAGCGCGGTTAAAAATACTTTGTGACATTGTAAAGTGTAAAATATGTCCAAGAATCCCAGGCGGTCTTGAGGAACGAAGCTTCGGATTCCAATTAGTTATAATATACAAATATTTCATAAAAAGTTGGTAATAAATTCAGCAGATCCAATACTTGATCAAGGCCCTCTAAAAAGCCTAATTCATGCTTCTGCGCCAGGTCGACGGCGTACCTACGGCGTAGGTACCGCGTCGACGCACGCCCCTACGCCGTAGCCTCCCCAAAATCCTAAATAGGCGTCGCATCGACGCGGACCGCAAGCGCTGTGATTGGTCCGCCCAGAACGTAATTTCCGGCAGTTGCTTTTTTTTTTTTTAGTGGTCATACAGACCACCTCCGCAAACATCTTCTCTGTCGCCTACGCTTCAACGTTTGCAATATAAGCATTTGTTGTTGTGTGGCTGTGTGAAATCACACAGCCACACCCTCCTAGCGGCATGGCAGTGAATTGCGGAGCAACGCGGTCCCTCGACGCAGAACTTGGAATGCTCAACGACAGCGTCATGTCGACGGCGTAGGTACGGCGTAGGTACGGCGTAGGTACGGCGTAGGTACGGCGTAGGTACAGCGTCGACGTGACGCAGAAGCATGAACGAGGCTTAAGTCTCAGCCCAAACCACGGACTGCAAGCAGTTATCTGTCGTATCCGCTCTCGAAGAACAAAGAGAGGCCTTGACTGGTTCTGTGCCGTGTTAAATACTTCACATTTGCTAGGCCACCATTCATCGCCTTGCTAATTTCCCACCTGAAACATTTCCCTCACTTGCAGTTGGTTCAATACTTTATTCAGGATCGGGATTATCTTCAGCCGTTGCTAAAAACAAAGTTCCAAAAACAAAGTTCTGGTCATCAAAAATGAATCCGCGCACCGAAGTTCCACTTCTGGTGTCCACCTCCGCTCCCTGACCAATGGCCTGCAAGAACTCACTCTTAAAGCTGCAGTAACATAATTCTAACATATGCGGACTACTTCAAAATCAATTCACTGCTGAATCATTATACAGTAATACAAAACATACAGTGACCTTCTGAGGCATACACTTACATATCTTATATAATAATATCCTTTATTAATGATCACAACCCTCATATATGTAATGTACACAACACATTTCTTTATTTTACATCTGCAAGTCCAATTTTGACAAACTAAACTATTACAATTCTACAAAACCCAACAAAAGTAAATACATTTTCCTCTTGTTATAACTGAATAAATGATTTAAGAGCCTTAAGCACTAGATTATCAGCTACTATAGTCAGTGATTGTGGAAGGTAAACAGACCAGTGAACTGAGCTCCAGACATGTGTAGCTCATTTGAATTGAGAAGGTCAACGAGGCAAATTACCTACCTTCCAGGATTTGTACACTTGCACTAAAACATTGCATTGCAATGGCATGCTGCATGAGAGCAAACCTGAGGGAGGATTTTCCTTTTAGCAATGAGCAAGGGAAGCTGGATGTTTGTGACTTGCCATCGAGGTTGAATAGTTAAAAAGGTTTACGCCTCAGAGAGATGTTTCATAGATCGACAACAACTCCAACACTCTTTTTTGCTGCCCTCTTTGTTTTTAATTTCCCTGTAATGCGGTCGATACGTGATCTGTGAAAAGGAACTTGATTCGTTTACAGTGAGGACAATTAATTCCTCCTGATCTTTCACCACTTCCACCCCGCCTACTAATTAATGCAAAGTTCTACTAGTCGGTGTCGCGTATTGGATGTGAATTCAATACCAGTGGAGGGAGAAGTCTACACGACTCGCTATGTTCAAACAATGAAGACGTTGTTATTTCATGCAGATGTTAACGCTCTCTGCCTCCGCATCCCAGATAGACGCCACTGCCATGTATAACGCTTGATTCTGAATGACTTGTTTCTCGTCAGAAATTAAAATGGTATTGCCTTCAGATCAATTTCATCAGCCGTGGAGTCGATGACTTTGATGAAGTGTGATGCTTCATCGACTATAAAAAGGAAAACGAATTACTTTTCTTCAATTTAGGCCCTTTCCAGGATATTTTCATCATGCGATGCACAACAACACAGCAAATAAGCTCAGACACGCTGTCAGAGCTTTCATTTTCTTGTCATCTCCGATCCCCTGCAGGGAGCTCAGGAGGAGCCGCGACAATAAATGACTTTTTTTTGGTCATTTGGACGAGGACGCCGTTGAATTTATGAGGCTCAGTGAGTTGACAAACGTGCCTTTCACGTGCCTTAGTTGCTTTAACCTATTCATTCTGATGTGGAGAATATACAGTGTAATGCAACAGTGACGGCAAAGCCCGACATTATATATTTCACAGTCGGTTTAAATTTGGCTGCAGTGCGAGCAGTTGCTTTGAGTGGAAAGTTCCTGTTTTATTCCAGATGGTGGTGGAAAGTACTCATTAAATCTACTCAAGTACTCTGATTAATATCCTACTGTGAGGTACTTGTATTGACTCAAGTATCTCCATTTTGTTGCAGCTTCTACTTTCACATTGAGAGGGGCATATGCTGTTTTCATCATTTATTTAATTAGTGTACCAACTATTTAGTGTACAGATTAAAGGAATACCATCACAGAAGATGTTTATGAAAAGTATCAAACGTTTCATTGCGGCAACAATGGCTTCAATGCTGACCCAGTTTCACGAGGATAAGTATCATGTCCATGGAAACTTCTCTAAGTGCTTCCCGTTTGCTTGTCAGTGGGCTCTTATTGATCCCAACACATAGCATAGTTTGCTGTTTTTCTTTGGCAAACACAACTGAACAAACTGCCACCAATCCAAAAGGAGCCACCCCACAGTGTAGACACTGTAACGTTTCATACCTAAAGCTCTATTTATTCATCGTTTTGGTAACTTGGGGCAGTTGAAAAAGCTGACGCCATAGACCCATTTATGGGTCTATGAGTTTAGTGAAACGTTACGGTCGCTGCAGCAAGTTCATGGTGTTACGTAAGTACTTAAAATGAACAGTTACTTCAATGGTTTAACCAGATGTATATTCTCACACGGGTTACAGTATTGTAGCACTTTAAATGAAGTTAATAAGCGGTGTGGTTGCAGTGATAATTAAGTTTGTTTTCAAAAAAGAGAATTGTTTTCTGGAAAATCAGGCACAGGGGGCCTCAGGTGACAAACCGTTAAATACAACGTATACATAATATGACCTTAAAAAGTTGGCAACTCTATTATTTATCAGCAAACAGTTTCCTTCTTACACATCCAGCTGACACAGCGTAGCAGGATATTACATTTGAAGTCACGTTTCTAGTGGACATACAAGTCCAATATTCATTTCCTTGCTTACGTTCGGTCTGCTCTAGACCAACTCCAATATCTGGCTCTGATTAATAGTAATGCTGCAGGCCATGACACCAACACAATACATGTTGGTGTAATGGCCTGCAGTTGAAAGAAAATAAAAAACAGTCCCTGACTGCTAAGCCACCAGGACATGCCACTGAGAGATATTGACCCTTCATAATGTGTAATGCTGTAGTAGTATTAGTAACGCTAAAAAGATGATGTCTCCTAATGTATGGCAGCCATTACACTTTACTCTCTTATTGTCAGCTGCTCCCAATGAACAAAGGTGTGCTCTATAAATGCACTTGGTTATAATAACTAGATGTATTTTAGAAATGTTTTGGCTTTTAAAAAAAAGGAAACTGCGCTTCAGCCTTTGTGTAGCTGTCAAACACAAGACAGACAAGTTAAATAACTATAATGTGCTGTTTTGCTCGCGTTGCTCCCATTTATAGAGGCTCCTCGTTTTCTGTCTTCTAAATAATTGTCCTCTCACTTTATTCCCCGACTGAAATGAGAAATTGACTTATTGTTGGCAAACACACTTCTAAAAAGCAATTGAGATTGTTTTTCTTTGAGCTTGCGCTTCTACCTACTTCAGTGTTAAACACATAAAACACCTGCTTCAAAGCAGCAGATAAAACACCTTGGAGTTAGAAGTGGTCTCCTCTGGCCCAGTTAAACATAGCAGATATATTACTTTGACTCATAAATAAATTAAGTAATCAGATGGGGATTCATATGGATTGTGTAAATAATGCAAGAACAAGAACGGCAAATATGAAAACAAAAAAGAAACATGAGACTTCTTCAAAAAAAATCCCCAAGCAGAAAGTAAAGGAGCACTCTGAACAATAATTAGACCCCACAGGACCAATACGGAGGTCACTGAGAGGGCTTTTTAATCTTCTCATGTAACGTAAATCAGGATGAAAATGGTAAACAGTGTTCAGAGCCTAACTTCGAGAATAATTAAATATGTATTACACTTTGTAAATAGACCTTCTGTTTCTCTGTGTGTGGTTAAAACGCCATGATGGCAACAAAGTATCATAATTCAGGTTCTTTGCTTCAGTTCAATTCACCGATCAAGTTCACTGCCTTCTTTGGAAGCAAATAAAAGATGCTTCATACGTTCATGTTAGAGGATGAATTGTTGCTGCCTGACAAGAGAAAGTTCACCACCTTTGAGGTGGATGTCAAAGCAGTTGTTATGGTTCATTTGAAGCAATAGGTTCCTCAGTGTGTGCTCTGTGCATTGACCTGGAATACTGAGTTATAATGCGCCCAGAATAGTGCTAACAGAGCCTTTATGTACCAGGATGCATTGGGTGCAAGCATCTGACCCCTTGAGGATCCCTGCTGGCCACATATGTCTTGCACGGCGTATGCAGCCGTAGCCTCTAGGCCTCTACATTGCATTTATTCTGCCAGATACTCTCTTGAATACATACGGCTGAATATCCGAGTCAACTAAAATACTGTAAAACGTATCCCTGTCCATACAATTCAACATTCTAGCATTCATGTTAAATTCAAGATTTGGTGATGCTTATGGGAGCAGTGACAGTGAAACAAAAAAAAGACATTAATGAGCTAAAAGATACTGTAGTTACATTTTTCCCTTTATACTTTCTGTCGAGTTGAGGGCAACCCCTCCTGGCCTCTCGGCCCCATAACATGAGGGCAGACTTCTCCGTCATGTGTTCATATGTTCCAAACCTGTAACAGATCTATTGATGTCACAGAGTTAATAAAAATGGCACAGCCTGGGCTTACAAGAGCATAAAAAACAATTTGCTAAAAAACTATAAACTGTAAGTTTTGGAAATAAGGATTTTTCAGCTTTCTGGAAAGCTTACAACCTGCAGATTCCACTAAAACCTTCAAAAAGCTCTTCGGACAAAGCATAAGCAACATATCAAACACGCTGTTTCCAGCCAAACATCATTTTTCACATCATTCACATCTTTCACATTACACATAGTCATTTGATCTGTTGCTATTGGGAAAATATTGAGTAGCGCAGCTTTAAATTAGTGCAGGACTTTAACATAGTACATGAGCATGTCATTTGGAGTTTATTTAAAGATCGGAAAAAAAAGGCATTTGTGCCAGTTTCCTCTCCAGCGGGGATTTACACAACTGAGTTGGGAAACGGGCAGAAAACATCCTGACAGACCTTCACAGCCTGGACACTTCCTGCTTGAACTTCTCTCCTTTAGGAGAACCTGTACGCCAAAAACAGCCAACAGTAGAACAGTTTATTTTCGCATAACCGCAACAATCCAGTTTATGAATATTCTTTGTATTTGACCACTTGGATTTGTATATAGACATTTTATTTCTTATTCTATTATTGGTAATTCATAGTAACACATATTTTCCAGTATTTGTGCACATAAAAGTCGAGTCTATGCTTCTTCTATTCTTCTTGACCTTGTCTCTCTGCCTGTTATTTCACTTTCTATGTAAGTAATGTCAGATGCATGCCCAAAAAGCAGAGTTAAATTCTTTGCATGCATACCTGGCCAATAGAGCCGATTCTAATTCTGATGGAACGTTTCCGCCTCTGAAATTGTGCCTTATTTATAAAATCTTAACGGCAGACACTGACACTAAACACAATGTGCAGGAAATTGAAGGAAATTAACCGCAAGAAAAATGGAACTTACATTGTTAGTACAGAGTAAAAAAAACTAAATTAGAACATCGAAAGACTAAATGAGACGAGATGAGAGTGAGGACGGGAGCAGAATATTGATGAAATGCCGTTCAGGCAGAGTGCACTTCAACAGTGGGTTTGAATTCCTGAGGCAGAGGTGCCAGAACACTGAACTGTGGCTCGGCATGAATGTGTTAGGACATAGTGAACATGTTTAATTCAGCTCAACACATTTCCTCAATGTAATGCTGGGGAGACATTTTGTGAACTAAATAACTTCATACCTTCAAGCATGACGAAATTCTAATTATTCTAAATGTTTACCTCTTGCTGGGCTTCACTAACAAGCATCACTTTGGGTATGGACTCTAAATGACCAACTTATTGTCAGCTGCTACATTATAGCACTTTGAATTACTAAAAGCCTGTGTGTGTGTGTGTGTGTGTGTGTGTGTGTGTGTGTGTGTGTGTGTGTGTGTGTGTGTGTGTGTGTGTGTGTGTGTGTGTGTGTGGAGGGGGAGGGGAGGGGTGTAACTGTAGTTATGGGTGAAAAGAATATGTTGGGAGGACATGTAATGCGATCAATGGGTCACATTTATATGCTATTGGTTCATCATGCCAGCCTTGCCAACCTTCTCTCTCGACGTACTGTCAGAAATGTGGAGCCAATTGCGCAATTGCATAGAAAGTAAATGAAAAGCTGCCAGTGGGAGCAAACAAATGCAAATGTGGTCTCTGCAGTGTGGATTGAGTTAAAGATGTGTCCATGCAATTTGAATTTTTCATACGAGGAAGCTAAAATAGAGGCTGGTGTAAAAGACTAAAAGAAAAAGAAGTGATGATAAATTCTGAGATCAGCTCTGTCTGAATACTAAACGGAACATAAGAAGTTAATGTGGTCCCCAAAACTGCACCCATTGGTTTGGTGACTACGGTTTAGAAGCCTTGGCTTTGACATTTTTACTGATGGTTGTGCGATGCACATAAGAATGATGAACAAGACACTTTTAAGGCAAGAGAAATGTTAAAATGTACTTTCATAAACGGAAAACACAGACCGTAAAACGCCCTGTTCGCAATCTGTCAATCATAAGGTTAGCCACACCCCTAAAGCATAACCTGCTTTACTCTAAATGGGACAATAAACAATTGAAATAAAAATATACTTCTATCAGACTTTTTTTATCGTAACGAACAGTCGCCCACTGCTGGCCATGAGAGATAATGCAAGTTTAAAGCACTTCCGCACGGAGGTCTTTCCCTCACCTTGACCAATTTAGCATAAACTTTTGATTCTAGAAGTAGATAGTGTCGACAAACAATATTGTATTGATAGTAAATTACATCTTTGATATAGATATATCCTTATGATGATGATAACATCACATGTACAGCATGGTTTCCTCCAAAACAAAGTTATATTTCAAATTCGATGCAAATTCATTTACTTTCTTGTAAACAAATTAAATCACATTTGACAAGAGCAAACACTGTCAGGAACGTATTCTATACTTGAACTCTCCTCCCTCTTGATCTGCCGCTTCCCTTCATCATAGCCTAGTTTCTCTTTAATGCTGCTGGCTGTAGTAAGGACTGTGAATGAAAAATACAAAATTGTTGGAGGCCATTTACTTCCAAGTCATTAGTTAAGGTGGGTGGACTGCGGAGTCTCTTGAAATCATCTGCGCTGCTCTTCAAGTCGTTCTCCTTGCCGGGGAACGGGTCACTGCGGCACAGCTGTGAGTGATTGCATCGCTCTGTGCTCTAATGTGAATTAGCATGAGCAGGTGAAAGAGGCAGAACGTGGACTGTAGCAGATGGAAGACGTGGGAAAAGCTGTGAAATAGGTTACTTTGAGGGAACGGTATTATACTACATTTTCATTTCGAACAAGAAAAAATACATTTAAGTGCCTGCTACTCTGACGTAAAACTGATCCAGAACATTCCTCATCCATCCCAGAATGATCATTGCATTGTAGTCCTAACAAAGTTATGTATTCATCAAATGTCTCACTTAATATTTCACAAAGATTGTTCAATGAGTATATATAGACTGCATATAGTGCCAACGTTATGTTGCTGCCACATTTCTTTTTAAATCCAAGTCCTGTTTTCCAAGAATTGCTGGTACGGTCCAAAAGAGGATATTGTGAGTGTGGTCAGTCTTGATTACTGAGCTAAGGTCAGAACAGTAGATCATGTCATATTTTCAAATCAGTGTCCATGGGCTAAAGCTTGTTGCATGAGCAGAAGGGGTTATTGATGTGATGGAGCATCTTTTTTGTATGTTAAAACCCCTCCAGTGACGTGGAGCACATTAGTGAGTTCATTGTGTCCTCCCTTTCCTCTCTTGGATCCCTAATAATTATGTTTTTAAGCACCAGGGGAGTGCTTTTATAACCTGAAGCTCATTTGATTACATTTTCTCTTAAAAAAAAAACCCCTGTGTTTCTATGTCATGCTTTCATGTTGTCTGATGTTGAAGACATGAAATATGGCTGCCTGGCAGCAAAAACCATGCAAGGGACTCTGCGAGGCTACACTTACAGTTGACACAGTGTTGTTGTGAGCAACGTGCTAACATGCTCACGATGGCAAAGCTAAAATGCTGACGCTAAGGAGATATATTAGCTATAGTGCCTAAAATAGTATGCTAACGTGTTAATTCACACTAAATCCAGATTAGAGCTGAGGTGCATGGGGATGACATAATATTTTAAAGGTATTTGGTGATAAACTAAACTGTTGGACACATTTCAACATTACATTGGTGCTAGAGGAAACACGAGGGGATGCTTTATCTGAATTAGATTTAATGGCAATGCATCCAAACGTTATTGAGACGTTCACTCCGAATGTGTATCTTATGTTGGTGCAACAAAAAAAGGAGATTACAAAAACTCATTAAGATATATAGATACGGGAACCATCAATGTCTGGAAAACCATTTGTGTCAATCAAGTAAATATTAAGACTTTTTAGAAGATAAAAGACAAACAAATAGAGCATCTGTCAGTGGTGTTCATCCTCTTGGCTGTTAAGATATTTAAGAAAATTAAAAGATAATCTACATAATGGTTGGGCAAGATGGGAATTAACAACGTCAGTAGGAATTATCCTCGTGGGTCCATGAATGTAAAATATTTACATTTCTTTATTTTATTGTGAAAATATTTGCCTGTACCAAAGTGGTGGACTTCTGGCAGACTAAAACTGCTTTCTAAATCTATGTTTTGGCTAAAACTAGAATTTATTTTAAAAATGTCGAATACATCCAAAATGAAATTGGCAACACCTTTCACCAAAAAGGACAGTCGTTAAAGTTCACATTGCGGATAGAAATCTTCATGTGTCACAAAGGGAGGAGAACTGAAATCCAAATCGTCCAGGCAGACAGGGGTTTAATGTTTAATGAGAAGTGGAAGGTACAGAATACAAGTTACAGGATTATGGTTAACTGCCCAAGGCGGTACGGTAAGGACAATGGCATTCTGGCAGGAATGAGTGGAAATGAGCTGGTTACAATGCTTGCAATCTGGAGTGCTAAATGTAAGCCGACGGTGAGTCTGAAAGGGTAGATAATAGAATAGTTTCTTCTGATTGGTTTCATTGCTCACCTCGTCAATTACCGTGACTCTTTCTAAAAAAGGACCTAAATGTCCCGTGATTAGCAGATTGTATGAAATCATAAGTCCTTTGGGTCAATTGAGCCATACAATGTCGTTGAAACACAACAGGATGCATTATGACTTTAAAAACACAATACAATTCAAAGTATTGGGCAAAAGAAGAAACGAATAAGTCGAGAAAATACTACTACTACTTCAAGTCCCAAATATGTTTCAACTTTGATTTAAAAGATATATTTTAGAGACAAGTGTTTATTGTACAATATATTTGGTACAAACCTGTGCACATGCTGCCTCAAAGCTTGAATAACGATATTTGGATTTTTCAGGAACAACCAACAAGCAGTTCTGTCTTCCCCCTTTTTTTCTTCGTAATGATTAAAAACTAAGTAGCTGTAATTCACAATCTACATCCTGACAGACTGGAAGTCCCTGGAGAGATATTAGAACTTAAGAGATGTGCTCTATTTCTTCAGGGGAGGTTAGACAATTCAGTGTCAGCCAAAAACTGAAGGGTGTTCAGACACTACAGAAAGTTTGTCGTTGTATCCTGTTATAGTTGTATCCACAAGTAGCATGTCATTTCAAAATACAACCAATTCTGTGTTTAAGTTTCCTTCTCTGTGGAACAGGGCCTCAAATGCATCAAATAGTCCAGACTGTCTATAGTCTGATCATCAATAGTCTGCTAGAAAAGCCCTCAATCCTCCTTTGTCAAGTCAGAAAGTCCTCCTCTTCCTGCTCCATTTTGTTATTTATTATTATACTTGTATAAAAAAACCTATTGCAGTACTTAAGCTACCACCAGGAGAGTCGTGCACATTTCTTTAGCCTTTTACAACATCTGATGGATACACCCTCTAATGAGGAAATCTGCGTGGACTCTTGCACACTTGCAAACACGGACAAGTAGAACTTCTACTCTAAGCCCACTGTAATAAACAGACCTCCACAAACCCCACATCCACACTCCTCTGTTGTGTTCACACCACGAGCGACACAGCAAAAGGAAGCCATTTGTTTACAAAGGAAGCTCGGTGACATGAAGCAACACCGTGCTTTTTTTTCCTACCAATCGTATGTTCTTGTCGACCCTGTGGTTGTACACACTTTGCTGCTCTGTTGCTTTTGTCGCGAACTTTGGACCGAACTACTTCCAGCACTTACAATGAACTTGGTATTGGACAGAAATTCAGACATGCCAAATTGTCTAATATGGAAGAAGATAAAATAAAATAATCCATTATTAGTCCCGCATTGGGGAAATTGCAGGATTACAGCAACACGAGACACAGTCAAATACAATAAAAAGCAAGTTATATAAATGAAAAGCAATAAAACAGTACAGAATTTTGTTTCTTTTCTTTTCTCAAAATATGTTGATTTTAAATAACTGCCTATTTACTTATTCCCAATTACTTTTTATTTATTTTTCCTGAGATTTTTTATTCTCAAATTAAGAGGTTATTTTTTTTAAATTTTTATTTATTTATCCAATATTATTTTTTTGTTGGTTGTGGTTTGTTTCCAAGAAAAATGATACTGTTGACTTGCATGGAATTGAATGCTTGAGGGATGGAGGACGGGGAGGGGAAGGGGGGGCGGAAGAAAAACATTAAATGTATCACAACTGCACTGTATTTTTGTGTACTTGCCTTAATAAAAAAAAAAATAAACAAAAAAAACAGTACAGAATCTGCAATATCAGTAATATATATCCAGACAGAAAACACATTTATTTAAAATGTATTCATGTTGCACCAGTTAAAGTGATTAAAGTGACCGAAGTGATTGAAGTGTTTTTGTGGTTTACCATGAGCTCAGCAGGTTGTGCAGCCTGACAGCAGCAGGAAGGAAGGAGTTGCGGTACCTCCCCCTCACACACCGGGGGGGAGTCAGCCGGTGGCTGAAGGAGCTGTCAGGAGCTGCCAGAGTGAATGAAGTAGGAATATTGGGCTATGTGTGGTCAGACCCGTGTCAGCCAAGTCATAGCAGAACTATCCAAACCACTGGTTCTCAATCTTTTTTTGTCATGCCCCATTTTAGAGGAAGAAAAATGTTCATGCCCCACCGCCCCAACAAAATTGTTAATGCTGAATTTTTATTGAAATAACTTCTTGTGACTCCATCCATGCTTTTTCAAGTAATAGACTTTCATGTAAACCGGAGCGCTCCATCAGACAAAAACAAATATAATGTGCAATCACTTTGTTAGAACAATGCAAACAAAACTACAAAACTGATATTTGGCAAAGAATAACTTATTGTGACCACAATTAACCCGTTTTTACACTGAATATATTTTTAAGATAATAACTAAAGGGTTATTAAAATCTGCATTGGCCCCACCCTGCGCTCCAGACCCGTAATACATTCGCGCCCCACTAGACGCGCACGCCCCACAGTTTGAGAACCACTAATCAAAGCCAACAAAGTAACTATTTAGATTCAGGTTTACGTTGCTATTATTTGCCTTTTTATGTCCTGAGCAGCGAATAATCTGCAGCTGTTGGGAAGTCTTTTAGTGACTGACGAGAGAAAGACAAAACTAGGCTCCATGGTACAGCATAAGTCAATGCACATGCATTTATTTTTTAGTTAGTAAGGACAGACAGGTTTCTGGATCGTACATACTTGTTGTTGTCTCGTGTAGCGTTTTGCCGTGTGTTCCATAAAGTTTAAATATGCAAATCAAGGCAAATCTCAAAGAGTCAGTGTCATCTTGTCAAAACAAATGCTAAACAAAAACACTTTATGTCACCACATAGCATAAAAACACTCATCCTGAGAAGTATTCATTTAAAAACTCATAAATTCATCATTTAGTCAGACAAAAGCAGCAGCCAGAGGATCACACTGTGCGTTGTGCTCGCGGGATGAAGGCAGCGCCGCGACAGCTTGTCATTGTTTGGTTTTTTTTCCTTCCTAATTGTGGTTCGCCGACTGATATGTAGAATAGGCATCTCTTGCTTGGCCTTGCTTTTTGCTTCTCAAGGAGGTAAAACAGGGCCGTGGATGCAGCTCTATAAATCAATTGACGTCACTGAAAAGCGCTTCAAAGACTCTTAATGGGAAAAAAAGAAAGAAGCAATTTCAAAGTTTTGAACAGATCTCCTTGGAACTTCTGGTTAAGAAGTCCTTGGGAAAAAAAAAAAAGTGTGTTCATTAAAAGCCACTCTGAAGACTTGAGACCCATGTGTTGTTTACATACGTCAATGTGGTATGAGCAGGTTTTTATTATTATTAACAGGGAACTAAATGACTTTCAAAAGGTGGAGGGGTTCTCAGATCTTCCCAAGTCCCCCTCGGGCGAAACAAAAGAAATTAAAAAAAGCCCATACAGTCAGAACCAGTGCATATGATCATCGCCTTTTAAGAAACTGTCATGGTTTTGATGGTTATTCATGCAGATTCAGAGGCTCTTTGTTTAAGCTTGAGAGGGAGCGGAGCACCACAGCGACATATGCCCGCCTGTCTTTTCCCATCAGGCAGTGTCATAAACTGTTTACAGTGAAAAGTGCCAAAGGTTGATCTGAGGGCGTTTGTGTATTCATGCTTCAATAAGCTTCACGTGAACTCTATGACTGCATGTGTTGCACACCAAAAATTGGGATTGTGCTCCAGGCTTGATTTTCTGATCCCTGATCTCTGCTTCATGTGCAGCCCCCCTTCCTCCCATCTTTTGTGATTCTGCTCGGGGCTTTTGCAGCAACAGCAACATTAAGGGGCGAAGGGATAAATATAATAATCACCACTTTAAAGCTATTTGTAATGAAACTAATGCAACGCCAATGCAGGTGTGATTGAAATACGCAGATTCCAATGGCACACACTTGAAGCGGCTGTTTTATTTTTTTTTTTAGGTGGGGGTGGGGAGAGGCATTCTTCAAACACTTTTGCAGAATGTGTCAGTATTTGAGAGTCAGCACAATAGTGCCCTGCTTAGAGAGGGAAATAATTGGCTGCACTGTGCAAAGACCTACATGTCAGTCTCCCTATGTGCAGCCATGGGTGTGGTAATGTCTATAAGAATTGCGCATCTTCACACTCTCCGCTCGGTTTTGTGCGTTTATGTGTAACACATTTGCTTCATGAAAGTCCACACTCAAAGAGCTAATTTCTACTTCTCCACGCCGCACCGTTGCCTTTTAATTAATGCCTGTCCTCACTAATGGCCGGCCAATGTTGTGATTTGCACCGCTGTCACTAATGTTTCCATTCTGTTAATTAACCGTGAATTAACGTTTCCAAGAGGACTGCAAAAAGGACAGCGCAGGAAGTTTGGCCACGGTGGAGAATGACAGGTTGCAGGATTCTGATCCCGGGTGCTGAATCACCCAGAGTTCTCCTCTCTGGCTTCCTGTGAAGTGGTTTTCACACCCCCTTACTGTTTTTCCCTTTAGAGGAGAAAAGAAGGAGAATGGCTGATAACATTTTTAATAAAAGCGGAACAGGAAGTGTGCGTGCGTGTGTGTGTGTGTGTGTGCACATTCTGTCTCAGCTTCTGGCTCTTGTTTTGCTTTAATAGAGACAAAAGATAAATGCACTACAGATCACACATTATTTTTCATAAATTTTACTTTTCTTTTCTTCTGTGACAGCAACTTGAAATATTAATTTAATTAGCCTTCTTCTTCTTGGCATGTTGTAGAATAGCATCTTTGATATCCACCCACACGTTACAATAAATATACAATAAATAGTAAATATCCAGGGGTATCGAAGCACAAATGCAGAGATGGCTCTATAGGCGTCAGTATAAGTGCAGTATTTATTATTTTTCAACATAGTTCTGATCGCTCCTCAGTGACACTTCCTCACCTGGAAGTGCCCGGTGGCTTTCCACAGCTTGTCAGATTGTCACATATGGAAAGTACCCACAGCAGCAGCAGGACAGGAAGACACTAATAAGGTGACAAAATACAGAGCCAAGCATTTTCCAGGGGGAGAATGCTGCCACCATGATTTCATATGGAGAAGAAAATTAATGTGGCGTGCGACTCCAATCCTGAATCTTATCTGTCCCCTCAGAATTTCTCAACAGTTATTGCCACCAAAATTGTTGGATTTCTCCGGGCTTTTTAGAGGGAAAGGGAAGTCAGTGTGATATGCTCTCTATTCGTGGCTAATGCATAATGATTCAGAAAAATGCTGGCACGGTAATATTCATCTTTTCATGTCCAATGGCTTTTTGCGTTGGTTTATTTCAGGAAAGTGATGGCGAATTAAGAAGCTCAGCTATACAGAAAACTAAGTTACTGCTCATAAACAGTATACATAAACAAATATCCCACAAGCTCATTGCGCATGAAAATTAGATTCACACGGTTGACTTAAACATGCAAACATCTCAGAAAGAAAAATGTATGAAAGTAGCTTTAAAGTCTAAATGTCAAAGCTGAAGTTATATTTAATTGCTGCATCTTGATAACTGATGTCAATTAAGAAGCCCCGAGAGACGCGGTTGTTTTGAAACGTGTTCATTGGAACAGAATTGAAACGTGCGGAGACAAGCTGCGGATCTCTCTTCTGTCTATTGTCAGTCACAGACCACTCCGTCGTGCTAATGAACCAGTTTTCACTCTCGGCTCCGCATCCACGGGAGAATCCTTTCTCAAACTGCTGCACCCTCTAATCAGCGCTCCATGGACTTCAACCCGCAGCGATCGCTTTGATTCACGACAGTCACCGGCTTGGCCAAGAAATCACAAACACTGCCCATAAATGTATGATTCAGAGGAGCCCGATGCTAAAAGACGAGCTATACATAGGGAAGCTTAAGGGGGAGCGTCTGCAAAGGCTACCTGAAACACCTGCACAGCCTACTGCACCATCCATTAGATATAAGCTGGTCTCAGATGGCCTATTCTCAATTGGACAAGATCATTAGTTTTGCTTGAGCCCCTATCACTACATAGACTTAACTGCCATCTCACAAGGGACTCCCACCTGCAGTCCTGTGCATTGCTTCTGCCCCCGTGTGCCTCCTCCACTTTTCACATTCCTTCTCCCTATGATGTCCCATCATCCTTTACTTCACTGCTGCAGCCTCTCTTTTCATCTCCTCATCAGCTTCCCCCCCCTCCTATATATTCCCCCTCAATACTCCACCAACTTTACACTCCTCGACTCACTCCTTCTGCTCCTCTCACTCTGTCCATTTGTTCTCTCTATTGTCACTGCTTCCCCCATGTTTCCCTCCTCCTCCTCCCTCATTTTCTACCCATCCACTATTTTCTCCAGTTCTCTCTGCCTTGCTAAACAGAGCCCCCCTCCTGTTTCTATCAAGGTAGCTAGCCTGTCAGCCCCGAGCCTTAGTTAATCACTCAGGCAGTCGGGCAGCTTGCTGCTAGCTCCCTGGACACTAATAGCAAGACAAGCAGAGAGTGAAAGCAGGGAGGGGGGCGGGGTGGACTCATTAAGAATACAGGTATTTAAGGAAATGGTCCGTTACAAATCAAAAGATAATTTGTCTCCTATTCAGGGAAAGACTTTTTGTTAAACGGACTGAAGTTACATAAATTAGGTCAGCTCCACACGTGAAGTGGTCGGGTTCTGCTGCTTGCTTTGCAGGCCTGTTGACATTATCAATGTGAGTCTTGATGAATACTTGGGCGTTGGTTTGCCACCCGAAGGCATTTTTTTATGCTGACTCCATGTTGCTAAAGTGGAAATATGACCTCTATTTGCACAATGACATTACTTTAAAAAAAAAAAAGAAAAAGAAAAAGAAAAAATGGTGCTGTCAGGCCTCTGAATTGATCAATGCCTTTTAACAAATACCTTATTCTTCATGTTGTGTTTGCATGGCCAAATCAATACCAGAACAAATAAAAGATTCATAGCTCACAAGCAAATGAAACTAAGGTGATTAACGGTACTTTTTCTCCAGTAAGACATAGTCCTCATATCAATTTCTTGTCTCATTTTTTATTGATTCATTCTTTATTTCCAAGGAGTGAACACCAATACCTTAGCTGCGACAAATTGATAGGTGTTAAGTGAGACTATGTACACTATGAATGAGGAAATAACACACAGCCGGCAATCCCAGCTGAATACTTTCTTTAAAAGCCTATTGTGGGCTCATCTTAAAGCAAGAGTGAAAGTACTGGTACTAAACTAAAATAATTGAAACCATTAGAGGCTCTTGTTGGCAAGCTGGCTGTATAACAGTGACCTCATACGTCTCATTGACAGACACGCTCACTTTATCTTATGACGTTTTGGCTAAAAATCATGGAGTTTTCTTTATATGAATGTCTTATTTATGTCTTTTATAAAATTGTGTTTTTGAATAGTCCTTCATATGGGGTTTTGAAATGCATAAATTGTGTATGACTGTAAAGCTGAGGCTGTTATGGATCCTATGAGTTCAACTGTATTCATGTGCGATGAGGTCGGTCCTCAAAGTAGCCATTTCACATAGACCATAACTTCCGGGTCTCGTAACGTGCTGCATTGTACGATGTTTACGTTTTTTTATATTCATATCTTCGTGATAATACGACCTAGAAATTTGGTTCAAGTATTACAGGAATCAGTAGACTTTGCGCTTCTGCTGCATTCCTCCCGCAACATCGTACGCAATTCACACAGCGAAATCTGAGCATGAATGCAGCGCTCTCAAGTGTCACGCATTGAGCGTGACTATCACGCATTTCGGTGTTAAGTCACGCCCTCCCGCCACACATCGTATTTCTCACGCTGAAAAAAAAACTCCAGGCTATTTAATGTGCCGCAGCGCGCAGACATGACCGGGTCGCGCGCTGCGCTCCCCACGGAGGAATCAAAAAAAGAAATCTTTCACCGCGATTTTTCAATTTGTGTTTCAGTCGACATTTTGTAAATCCTTTGACAAAGAGGAATATGGCAACAGAAGGGATCCATTTGAAGATGGGTAAGTTTGTTAACTAAACTAGCATATTTATGCTAGCAGAGAGAGCATATTTAGCTAATGTTTACGCTGTCCATTATTTGTCCGGTGCATGATTGTTACAACCATCGTAACTATCACGGTCAACTTTCTTTCAGTAAACTTAGTACTGACTAGTAGTAATTTATTTTACAAAGAGGATTCACAGCTGCAGCCTCAAATTACATTTTGTGACCTTGATGACGATCACAGCCTCAATGAATTTTAAAACCACAAACTAGAACCTAGGGCATGTAGATGATGTATGGCTTTCTTTGGTATGTACATTGACTATGAGGGGGTTTCTGGGCTATTAATAAGTATGATTTCTTTATGGTATAGTCATCTGCAAATAAGAATTATTGTGTTTTAGATGCGGAACTTCATGGAGCCGGCCTCCTATGGTAGCCCAAAATGTGCAAACCAAACACTTTTAAATTGGGTCATTCGCATTTAAACTTTTTTGAGTCGGCTACTGTCCTCCTCCCATGGGACATACACACTGAAGTCCCTAAATCCTACACACTGCACCTTTAATAGGGATCCATTTTGGTGTTGATACCTGGGAGAAAACCAATATTCGCAAACAAATGTAATTCATTCAAAACCAACTTAATTACCACTATTTTGACACTGTGACTGTTGACATTATAAGCGTGGATGTCGCTTTGATGTACAGGTGCCGCTGTCAATGTGTCAATCTCATGCACTCTGAAAATGTGTCCACTTTTGTACAGCAAGTATAAATGTACAAAAAACATAAAACGCAGCCGTACAGTGGCCACGAGGAGGTGGACCTGTCACCCTGTTGACATCCCTGCTATTAGAGCAACATTCTCAGGTGCAGTGGCTGGTTGTCTCCTGTGTTTACCGAGAAGCATCATTAGCTTGGCGTCTCGCAGCCTTAAAATGTCAAATATCCACAGTAATGAACTGTGAGAGCGCACACTATTCCCAAACTTCCCTGCTGCAACGCCCACATTAATCCAAATGCTCAAACTCTGCAACTTGAGTCTCTCCACTCATTAACAGTGGCAGATATCAAGATAGGAATAATGAGAAAGTGTCTGCAAGTCAGGACATATATTAAAGGAACAGAAAGAGCAGGAGAGTGAGAGCAGGAGGGAGAATAAATTCTGTCATAAATTGGAAAATACCTTGGAGAAATGGCCCAGGCTTGGATGACAAACGGCATGCATTCATATTGTTTGGAGAAGGTGACAGCTTGCTCTTCTCGTACCAGAAACATAATCATAAGAATGTACAACTTGTAAAGTCTCCCAAAATGCATAATCAAGACCGTTTTCATACAGAGCAAGCGTAAAGAATGTCAGTAACATTCGGTTGTAGACACTCCAGAGGTTCATGCAGCTGCTTTACAAAGACAACAACATAAAATATATATTCAACTGCATTGCCTTGGTGCAATATTAAGGTTTCAGTATCAGAATCCAGTACTACTGAATATACTAGGGATGAAGATGGCAGCAATTTATGTATGTTGACCCAAAAGCTGAAGTAGCATAACCAACAAAAGTAACAGGATGATTTTAATTCAAAATGGTAAAACAAAGTGAAATTGAAAAATCTAAATGTCCAATTCCAAATATAGACAAATTAATAAAGGGATGTGTGGCGTATAAGATACTCATTCAAGCCATTGTTATTACATTAGTACAATGTTTTTGAAATATAGATGTCACTGTAAACAAGTTGATACCCAGTGGGCCATCGCAAAAAGAAGTAATGTCAAATGTGTTGGGTTGTATCTTCTAAAATTCAAAGAATTATGATTCTGTTCTAAAAACTGTTTTTGTTCAAAACCAACTGACGGTCCAGTCAACCCTCTACAGTAAAGACACTGGGCATTTTGAGAAAATTAATCATAACCAAGTCAAAAATAATAGCTTGCACAACAAAATATGTTTTGCACTTGTATCTTCCCAGGGTATAAATCTGCTTCAACTACAATTATACGTTAAACATTTACATCATAAATAATAATCTCTGAATTTTTTATTAGACATCAATCCATCAATCGGTAATAAATGAAATTTTGCAATCACAATATACTCATTGCACTGCAGCGACACGATAACTGCTCATATTTTCAGCAATGCGGAAACCAAATGACCAGGTTTCATGTGTGACATGAATATTGAATAAGTCTACCTTGTGCAGCAAGTAAAAAATAATGTCACCTTTGAAGAACTTTGGATTTTAGTTTGACCAAGTAGACTTGAATTTAAGTTCCCGTCCCCTCCCCCCCAACAATATAGCAGAGTTATATGGTCACATTTAACTAAACTATGTTTTTTTTAATTGCTTTTACGTTTTTATAAAAAAAAACATAATGCCAGTGTGACTTAAGGTTATTACTTCATCCCATTTCAAAATAGTTTTTTAATTGTTTTGCAGAGGAATCTTAAACAAAAAATAATCACATAACACTGACAGGCGCCCGTCCTACCACTTTTTAAACCATTTCAATTAAAACACAAGACACAGACAACATAGATTGTTCTGTCATCTCTAATTACGGACCGATCTCCAATTTCAGAAAAAAACAGCTGAATGATTTCCTCCGCGACAACTCATGCAAGGTCACAAGGTCCAGCGCAGTATGGGAACCTTGTTATGTATTCTAACTCAAGTTCACAGGCATAGTCTTCTTGGAGCTGGTGTAACTGAATTCATCCCTACACACATGTGCAGTCACAAAGATTATGTTTGCGCCCTTGTGACTCGTTAGGGCTCCCCTTACGTCTACACTTGCGACATATAACAGCCATGCGACACTTAGATAAGATAACATAAGATAATCCTTTATTCGACCTGAAGTGGGGAAATTGCAGAACTACAGTAAGATAAATAAACAGCAAAACAGTAGTTAAACAGTAATTATCTCCAATAACAGTATAATATATACAGACAGAATACAAATGTATTTAAAATGTATTAACATTACACCAGTTGAAGTAATTAAAATGAAGTGAAGTGTTATTAAGTGTTTGTGTGGTCTACTGCGAGCTCAGCTGGTTGTGCAGTCTGACAGCAGCAGGAAGGAAGGACTTGTTAGTTACATTATGTAAGTAACAGCTTCGCCATCTAGTAGCTGTCGCTGTTAGGTGAAGGGCGAAGCTGTACATGCCCCAGTGTGGCATCAAGTCGAGAACGAGTGTTACATTCTCCTCACACAGCACTGCCCCTGCATAAAAGGTGCCAGATCAGGCAGCGCTTCATATGCCGTCTGGCACATTTAACATTAAATGAGTCAGGGAAGACACATAAATATTACAGATAGAAACGGATGAAAGGGCGAGGAGAAACCCAGGATGCCACTGCACAGATGTCTGTCACACAGCCAATGACACAAAAGCTGTTTGACAGAGCCGCGCCACGCGAGTGTCCTTTGTTGAAAACAAACAACCACTGAGTCCGCCTCATGTTGACCGTGCGTACAGCCGACTGAAACAAACCACGCTCTGGGCGGAGTCAAGGAGGCACTTCTTCTAAATCATTTGAATGTCGCATGGTTTTGGGTTGTTTCGGATTTCCTGTTTTATTTTTTTTATTTTTTATTTTTATTGTTTGCTCCTGTGTCCAATCACCTGCACCTTCCATGTGTATTGAAACCCTGTTTGTCTCGGCCTCAGTGTCGGATTGGCCTGCGTGTTCCTTGTATCTCCCTGTGAGTAAGTCTGTTTACCTTTGTGTATTTTATTCCGGTGCTTTTTTGAAGCCTTGTCTTGTTCTTTTGAATTATGTGAATGACTGTAATATTCCTGTAGTCGGCCAAATCTGCCTTTTGGATCCGACTCTGTTGGAGACCTGTCTTGTTTTGGAGCCCTAACCTTTCCAAGCTTTCACGTTCAACACGGGGTCCACAGTCGTTGGCCTATCTCCAAATAGCGGCAAATTAGCATGTTGGAAGATTGCACCACGCAGCTGCGACAGAGCATCTCTGCGCCATGGGAGCTGACAAGGTTTCCTCCACCAGCAGCTGCACCAAAATAATGGTTGTGACATCATGTATGCTTTACTGACCAAGACCTGTTGGTCCTCCATTACATCTGAAAGGCCATCTATCCAGGGTGCTTGGTGAAAACTGTCACATCAAAAAGCAAACGCTATGATAAGAAGACTGGGTTTGGGTTTTCCGTTTACGCAGTCCACCAACTGATTGGAGATCAGAAAATGAAACTGATTGTGAATGCCAGCAACTACTTATGCAGTTTATCTCCTCACACTGACAACATGTTTCTCTTATCGCCACAACACTTATCACCTGTGTCTCAAGTAGAAAGACTTGCACCATTCAGGACAGCGCTCAATCAGTTGGCTTGTTTTGAACACAGTGCTGTGATTTTTTTTCTTCTTTTGATTTGCAGAAGAAATGCTTTCCTGAAAGTGGCTTTCCGTAAGAGTGAAACACGAGTTATCTGTCTTTAGACACATTCTAGGATTGCATATGTTCACAAATATTCACTGATGCCTTCATTTATTGTACTGACAGTGTAGGTTTGTGGACATCATCACTTGTTTAATGGTTTTACCTGCAGCAATGAACAGATTTTTGGAAAGTCACAGGCTTGTGCTCTCTCTTGCTGCATCCTTTTGCCATTGCATTACGAAGCATCTGTCCAGTCAGGCAGCATCCGCCACATTACTCGCTCCATTAGCTGCAGTCAGACTGAACACATGGACATTACAAAATGGTAAAGACAAATATACAAGTATTGAGTAACAATAAATGACAGCAATGGTGAAGGAGAGACAGGAAATACAGTGACCCTCTGTCGGGTTTTGGGAGGTTATATTTCCATGTTTTCCATGTGCAAATGGTACAATCCTAAAATTAAAAAAAGGCTTATTATAATTTAATGTAACTGCCAAAATGTCAGATATCTAAACCTAATTTACTATTTGAAATATACTTTTTTATATTAAAATACCATTATTATATAGTTGACTGTTTTCCCCATACCAGTTTACCTAAGGAGCTAACGGAGCCTAAATCATCCAAGCGTTAAAGTAGACTGGACATAATTGCAAGTAGAAAATTGCTTGCTTTGTTTACTCAATGTAAATTTAATACATTGGGGCTTGTTAATTACTTGGAATTAACATTGAGGAGTTATTCTTTTCTGCATGTCAACAGACAAATGACATTACATTTCAAACACTCCAAGACCATCTTGCATTCAACCAATGTTCCTTTCTCCCCTCAAATCCTCCATCTAACAGATTGACTGAACTCATTTTCTTTGCGCATTTTCCAAAATCTGCGTTCAATGCTCTTAAGCGAGTTAGTTGATTAAAACACTGCGTATACTGGGGACCAAACCCTCCCGAAAACGATGCAGGCTTTCACCATCGTCTAAAACACTTGAACTTTCCTCATTAAATGCCACGACTGTCACGTTGGCCTCTCGGAGTCGAGCTGTAGTCGGGCATCAGCTTTGATTGCTCCCTGGCCTGGAGTGAAGCTGCAGACCCACACAGGGCAGCAGTGGGCAGGTGCAGGAAAAAAGCCTTTATAATTGGCTGGCTAGTGTGGCCGGGCCTCCGGTGGGGCTGGATTGCAACTCCCGAGGAAGACACACAAAATGAGCTACTGCATCAAAAATTGAGGTTGGCAACCTCCGTGCACGTCTGGGCGATTTTTCAAATGAGCATTTCTCAGCCCCAGAGGAAGCCACGGCGCTCCTGCTATCATAAGCAATTGGAATAGAAATGGACACAAAATGCTTCTTTTGCTGGCATGCATAAGTAGGTTGGGCAAGAGAGCACGCTGTGATGTTCAAAGAGTGGCTGATAAGAGTGCAGGAACTGAAAGCGACGTGTTATATTTCCTATAAAATGAGGTTAGTGTATTTTTGTTTCTGTAGTTTTTCTATTAAGCCTTGCATTTCCTTTTCCTGTCCTTTAAACATTAAAAGAGATCAGAGAAATGGGCTTCGAGTCCCAATAAAACAATAAGGGCTGTTTTGTGTCCTGCGTTCTCTGACAAAGCCCAGAGCAGAAATAGCTTCATTTTCACATCAGAGGTTCTAAACCTCTTTTGAAAGTGTGATAGATGTGACTCCAGACAAGTGTGCGATACAGTGTCTTTAATCCAAAGCAGAGACAACATAAGGGTGGGCATTGGTTTGCATACAACAGATAAAGATGAAGTGAAGTGGAAGTTTATTCTTTGACTTGCCTTATATGACAAATCACAGACATAAAATGTGACTATACTTTATAGTAAATATAGTATAATTTAAAATTAAATTAGATGAAATTGTTCAGAGACTTTAATTGATTGCTCAAAAGTGGTTGTTATTGTCAGCAATGAAGCTCACCTGCACCGGGAACTATTCCAACCCATAATAATTCTTCACAAGCAACTGCAGCTACTTGCTACCAGAGGGAGTTTGCAGGTTGGTATGTCTTTTGATGTTTTTGTGCCTTATTTTATGGATTTCTTTCTATGCTATTAGGATATACGGCAATGTTTTTTTGTATTCTTAATTCTATTTTTTTTTTTTACCTGAAGTTTATTGTAATTCTGTGTGGAAGGAGGACTGAGCAAAAAATGTGCTTTTCATCGTACGGAGTAACTGTCTGTTATCTGTTCATATGACAATAAAAATATCTTGAATCTTTTGAATAGACGTGTTCTCCAACAACTGAACCAAAACAGTGAAGTGTCAGGCAGTAAAACCTCAACAAGACACTTTCAGGGTCTTCAGAAAAATGGCCTCCTGTTTGTGGAATAACAGACTGATGAGGTAACGGAATTTAAGCTTGATGGGACATTTTTTGATCTTCCCTGAACAATCCTCAAAGCTTTTTCCAAAGTTCATAGGGTGGCTAATATTTCTACTCCCTTCATCCCTAATATTTATTCCCTTCGGGGCTTTTCCTGAAATCTGATGATTTGAAGAAAATACACTTTTTCCTTGGACGTTGCACGACACGCTTGAAAAGAACTTGGCAGTTGATTGAGGGACACATTTGCATTTGGCCGACCAAATCACTATTTTTATAGACCCGTTCGGCAATTACATATTCTCTGTGTTAATGTTACTTTCAGATGGAATTAGTTCTTTATGTGCTCCGATGCTTGTAGTCCATTAATTTAGTTTTATTGCCGCTAAATTAGATTCACTTACCCCCTCTGGCAAGGAAGCATAATGATCATAAAAATAACTTATAACCCTAAACATTTGCTCTCAAAATATTCCGCTCAAGTACACTGTAGGTAGGCCACATAAATGTCAATAACCTTCAAAACGTTTCAGGTATCTATTGCGATATGAACTGCATTACTTGTCTTTTCATTTCAGTTCTAAAAGTCACAGCCTGGCTAGGACACCGAGACTCACTACCTACTTTAAATTTCCATACGAACCTTTTCTCTCAGGATCTGGCATTGGGATGATGATAATATTATCACCTTCACCCGGTGCATTCTGGGCAGACGGCGTTATGTTTTAGTGCCTCTTTCAAGGCATTATGAGTTTGCATGAGTGTTTTCTTTCTGTTGGGAGAAAAGACTGTGTGACTCTCGGGGTCACTTTGGGAATTGTGTCTGATTGCAGCTTGTGTGGTGAACTATGAAGTACATTTTCAAAAAAGTCGCACAGATTGCTCTGCAGGGAGCTGCAGCCAGGACGACGAGAACAAACAGTGTCGGACAATAAAAGCAAAGCAGCACATGCTGATTGTGGAAATATCTCAAAACATCTGCCCCTTGAGGAGGAACATACTGCTAGTGGGTTGTTAGTGTGTCATTACACAAAATAGACCCCATGTTGGAGTTAAACGAAGATGTAGACACATAAATACATATTCTTGCGTTAGAAAGTAAATATATTTTTAGACGCTCTGAATTATTGATACGTATAACGAAGCATACATTCTACTTAAAGGCCAAAATACTATTTTATATTCATCACTGGATTTACACTTTTTTTAAACTCCAATTTCTGTTTGTTTTGTGTCAAGCTGCATGCATTTGAAATTTTGCTCAGTATTATTTTCCTTACAGATACTAGATTGTATATGATATCAATTATAAGATATTGTATTAGAGTGTGAAATCTAATGTTCAGCGGGACTTTGACCTAACAGCTGTGGGATTGATGTCTGTAAACTGTAAAATCCCTATATCTAAAAAGACTTTTAAAAAAAGTAAAGTATTGGTTGTGATAAATAAAGAGATTTAATGAAACAATGAAACTCAAGACACATGGGAAAAAATTCAAGAGACACATTTATATTCAAAAGAGCACAGATCTTTTGTTTCACTCTTTTAATCACCATGTTTTGAATGATAGTATATGCACTTATTTATTATTTTGTGGATTTCCTATGTGTTTACCCCAAATTATCTTGTATAAAGACTGTTGCTTTTGATGTTCATTGAATAAAAGATACACGCAAGAAGATGCTTTGCAACCGCGTTCACCACTTCACTTGTCGTGTCTCTGCTCTGCTTGGCACATGTAGAGTCATAGAATCCTGTGAAACCATTGGCAGTACGGGGATCCACTCATTGCAGAGCGGCTCCCGGGTGCTACTGGAGGTGAAGGACTCCACGCTGAGCCTTTAATCTAACACGACCTGTTTAATTTGCTCTTTTTTTTACTTTGGAAAGAATGCATGTAAACGGAGCCAAACAACATGGATAATTGAACACTATGGACCGTGATAGTTTTCACCTAAATAATTAAACATTCAGCTCATCTGGATGCGCTATTTAAAACACTGGGACTAGTTTTCACTGCTCTGAATTGGTTGAAACTGACACATTTTAATGACCAAAGCATTGGCACATGGTGCTTTCTTCCCCCCTACAGCCTGAAAGACTTGAACTTTTCTCTGCAAATGTCATCTCGGCTCTGCTCGCCTCTCAAGGGTGAGCTGCAGTGGGGAGCTGGCGTTGATTGCTCCCTCATCTGGAGTGGAACTGCACATGAGTCTTCTTCCCACTGGGATTATGAAGTGATTAGGGGAATAGTTTTACTCTCAGGTTTTAATTGGAATGGCAAAAACCTTTTGTTTCCACTTTTTTAATCATTCATATGTGATTTTGATGTATTTCAATTAAATACATGTATGTTCTGTTGTTGTGGCAATGTGCCTTGTTGGTCTCATGGTTATATATTTATGTGAAAATAAATAAATAAATATTTATCAAAAGAAATAGTTATTTCAACCTTGAACCCTCGTGGTATAAAACCGATTAAGGACAAATTTATTCAAATATTACAGCCCTTTTAAACAGAATTAGATTTGAATGACATTTCTGTTCATTTTAATAAAAGAGATGACTATGTGGATGCGGAGCTAAAATATGCGGATTTCAAGCCAAGGCCAAGATTTGACTCCCTTAAGTGCAGACAGAAACGCCAAATCATTTAGCCGTGTCCCTAATAATCAGCGATCTCATGACTGAGCGATTGGTGCGAGAGTTCAGAGACGGTCCGAAGCAGCTCGAAGTCAAAGAAAATCTTCTTTTAAAATATTTGAGGTACACAACACTTTTGCCTTTATGACTATAAAGACACCTTAATGACATTCCTTTGCTTTAGTTACCACCTGCTCTGAGTTTAATGTCCCATTAACACTTTCAGAAATACCTTAATGTCCCATTTTTATGCCTGCTCTTGCTGGTGACAGTTGTGGCCAGAAGTATAACATTAAAGGGATCTCTCAGTCTCTCCGTTCCATTTGCATGAACGACTTTAGCTCAAGAACGACTGAAGCCAACTTCTTCAAATTTCGCTCAAATGTCCACTCGGGTTCAATGATTACAATTTTGAGGTCACAGTTCAAGGTCACTGTGATTTTTGGCATAACTCCATAATTTAAAAAGCTAATTATGTCGGAAAAAATGCCTAATATCATGAAGTGATAAAGCTAGGGCATTTTGGCCTTTGTATAAGCTAAAACTTGACTGGTTGGTGGAAGCACACAGCCGCGAGGCGGTAATTGGTGATGGATGATTGGATTATGATGGCTGCCTGAGCATGAAGAAATTCGATTCAATATTCCTCATTGTTCCCACTTGGACCTGTGCTTTAATAAAAATATCACGTTTTTGGTGTGAATCCATATCATTATGCCCGGCTTGCTCTGAGTTAAATGGAGTCATAGAGCAAAACATTGTGCACAGATTTCACTTTTGATTGTTGTAATGCATGGATCATTTCAAACCAAATCACTATGCAGAAAAATAATGACAAAAGCAAAACACCCGACACTGGCACATGAAGGGGCGAACGCTCGGTTCCATTCAATGTTGGAAGGAGGGGATTTTCTGCTGGTGAAGCGTAATTACAGTATGAGCATGCCACAAGGATTTTTTCAGATGTCAGACCATAAATGAATGACACGTTGACGCTTGTGAGATTTGATTGAGGTAGCGGAAATATGCGTATGTTCTCCAGGCGGCCGCTGATGTGAGTTTCAAAATGCAACTTCCATTTATCCCTCCGTCAAACCGTTCTCCATACTGCTGCAGAAATTCCCAGCATCCACTTGGCTCGTAAACTAAAATGCCATTTTATATTATATACACGTTTAGTAATTTATCACTTAACTTTTGTTTTGATTTCACAGAAAACGTTTTTAAAGTAATGAACAAATATGATTTAAATAAAAAATAATGATTAAAGTTAGATTATTGTTTTTCTCTTTTTCATTGTGATGTAATCTTTCATATTCTACCAGTAATTTCCACTTGATCTATTGTTGTATTTAATTGTGCTTGCAAGGAAGCAATTTTCTTTTTTTTCTGACATTTCTGGCAGAAGGCAACATTGCCTTTTTTAATGTGTGATGGGGAATACTCCGGGCGATTTCCGCCTCTAAACCTGGTGTTCATGCCGGTTGCTTTCATCATATGAAATGGTTAAAGATCAGAGAGGAGAAAGAGAATGGCTGCGTGTGGAGCATTCAGGCTGGCTGCATACTATTCGTCTGCAGCACAAAGCGCTTGAGGGACACGGTGTGTGAGGCTTTTATTTCACGGCTTGGAGTAAGACATAAACCCCCGCAAATTACAACAGACTACAAACCAGTGATGGAACCACCTGAGATAACGGGCTTTGATGCTGTGTCTCCCCCCACTGCCTCCAGCAGCCATCCATCACCACAAATCCAAAAGAGATCTAAAGCACATAAGCTCTCTTCTTTTTTTATTACAGAGCATCATAGCGGTTCATAGAAGAAGAAAAAAGTCAGTCAGTTGTAGTTTTAGTCTCATATACAAAGAAATGCATGTATCAAATGCTCAGTGAGGAACATATCATAAGAGAGAATGCGTTTGGTTCTAAGGTCTCATATCTTGGATTGGTGTCCACAGCAATAAACTAGTATTTAATGTTAATGTAAAGACGTTAAAACATCTGCTTTTTTCCTTCTAATCAGTTATGTTTTGGTTATATTACCTGACCAATAACAAGCTATCAAATAAAGTGACTGTTCCACTCAAGAACATATGATTTGAAGACAGAGTAAGACTGCAACGGATTATCAGGTCTGCAGAGAGAACTATTGGTTCCAGCCTGCCCTCCATCCTGGATTTGTACACCTCCAGAGTCAGGAAGTGGGCTGGAAAGATCCCTCACACCCCTCACACAAGCTGTTCCAACTCCTTTCCTCCAGTAGACGCTACACAGCACTGTACGCCAAAACCAGGAACAGCTTCTTCCCACTAGCCGTCAGTCTGATGAACAAATAAACAAATAATGAGACACTTCCACCTGCACTATCTGCACTTTCTGGGCCACTGTTTTCTTTAATGTCTTTTTTATATTTATTGTTGCTTATTGTAAACAAGCACGAAGCGCAGAAACCGGAGTCAAATTCCATGGATGTGAAAATGTACATGGCCATTAGAGCTGATTCTGATGCTGATTTCTTTTCTGCGGAAAGTGCTTTCGGAGAGGAATGTTTAAAATGTCATTCAGAGATGCAATTTTGCAAATGAGTTGAAAAGCTCTGACGGATATTCACCATCCACTAAATGTTGCATTTTTGATAAAGAAGAAATGGGCCTTGAATGCAGCCATCAAAATGTTTGCATTTCCACTCCATTCATCTCGTCGCCCCATTTCTTGCTGTTTTTTACTTATAATATTTCTCTCGACTATAACAGGTTTATATATTTAAATAACAAAATATATATTGAGTCTGTAACTATTTAAATGGGTGTTGTGGCGATGCCCCAAACCAATTTGCTGGATTAGTTTAACAGCCATCTGATGTGTAAAGCCTTCAGAAATCCTCAGAAACCCCGACCACAACTAATTTGCAGAGATGGCCCAAGCCGGTCTCAAGGATTGGTATTGAGGTCAATCGCTTTGTATTGCAAGAAAATCTGTATTAGCAACAGAAAAAGAAAAAAAATCAGATTCAAAATGCCATCCACTCATCTGTTTCGTCCACCACTGCCAGTGTTGCAGTGCTGATCTGTACACAACTGCTGGCTTCTACGGTGCAAGCACAAATGTGACAAAGTATTTGTGCGCACCATTGAGTGACGAGGTTCTGATGCAGAGGCTGACCATGGTTCGGTTGGCTTTAACAGCACAGAGCAGTCAGATAGCAGCCAGATTAAATGGCAAACATCACTAGTTATTGGGCGTATCAGCTGTCAATTAATGTTGAGTCTGTGAGTCATTTGACAACAGGCATAAAATTAAACTTGCTTAATAAGGGAAAAAACTCTTCAACCATACAAACCTTTCCCAGGAGAAATTCTGAAGAGCACAGGCGTTACTGTATCTACAATAATGTCCTGTTCAAAGGTCGGCAAACCCTTGAACAGTACATTATTGTAGATACAGTACTGCCTTAAGTACCATATTACTTTTATAATACGGTTATCTGCGACATTATACATAGTAGGTCAATAGTAAGCTGCCTTTCAGCACAAAATAGTTGTAGCCACCGAACTTTGTGTATTGCATTTTAGTAGCCGAGAGAAAACTTTCCTGTGGCGGTTGCACACACACACACACACACACACACACACACACACGAGAGAGAGAGTGTGTGTGATTTACTGCCCGGGCTGGTTGAAAGCAGGGTGGAGCATGACCCTCAGCCACCGATGTAAAGAAGTGCTCTCGCTGCTTCTGTCCGTCTTTTCTCTGTCACTTTTTTCCCCCTCCATGATGTTTAGAGAACTTGCCTCGCGTTGGGAAATTACCGGCGGTAATTATTATTAGAGCGGTATCTGCTCCTCCTCGCCTCCATTATTCACCGCCGTTATTCTCTTCAAAAGTCATTCCCCCCAAAATATCAAAGTTTATATGTCTCAATATGTCAAGCTTGGAACAACAACTAGCGCACAATGTCCCTGTTATATTTGAAGTGCGCACTGATATGGAACGCTCTAGTAAATGTAAACAGGTTGCTCAGTACATTGTTGCTCAATAAAGTACAAGCTGTGACTCACTCTCAACCAATCAGAATGCTTGATTTTTCTACCCATATTATAACTTCCGTTAAGAACTACGCTTAATGCAGCTCATTGGTATTATTAAATACACCTGTTCTCAGTCTGCTATGTCAAAATGTCCACTGTTAAAAAGGTAATACCCGAGTGGGTTTGGTGTAAACTTACAGAACATTAGGATACTTTTTTTGAGACCTTGTTGTGTTACATCAATTAATTTCCCCTTGCATTCTACATGCAAATACCACACAATGTCAAAAAGACATTTTCATACAGTTTTGCAATTTGTTTTAATTCAACTGAAATATCACATTGCCGTCAGTATTCAGACCATTGAATCAGAACTTTGTTGAAGCACCTTTTGCAGCATTTACTGCCTTGATGTGACAAGCTTCAGAAATCTGGATTTGGGGATTTCTTGCTTGCTCTGCAATCAGGTCATGCAGCCCCATGGCTTGGTTTTTGCTCTGATGTGCATTGTCAGCTGTTACACCTTATATAAGTGTGTGCTTTTCCAAGGTTCAATCAAGTGAAGTTTCCACAGGTTGAATCCAGACAAAGGGATCAAGAGAAATGGGAGGTACCGAGGTTAAACGTCAAGCGTCAAAGCAAAGGGCCTTCATACTTATGTCAATAAGATACTTCAGATTCTCTTTGACCTTGTTTCTTTGTCATTTAAGGTTTGTGATCTTTCTTGATATGTAGTTACTATCAATATTAATGATGGCTGTGATTTCTTCCTACATGACCGTGACACAATGCCTATTGTTATGTTTATGTAATGTTTCAATGTCCTATTTTATGATTTCATTGTTTTAACAGATACTTCTATTTGTGTTTTAATCTTTCTTCCACACCCAATTCTTCATTATGATAGCGTACTTGAGATAATCACACCATCATCTGATAATTCTTCCTCAACGGCCTATCATATGATGTCAACATTTATCATCATACTGCTAAGATTAACAGTGATTTGAATCAAAGAATTTGCTGGATTTACCTTCAAACATGTTGCAGCAAAACACAAGTTGTCCTTTCATTTAGCAGTTGCTCAGGCAACAGACCCAGATGAATTAGAAAGCAGCATAGGCTGCATGCACATTTTAAGGCTTACTGCTCAATTCAAATTTGTTGGCAATGTGTGGATCCCGCTCTTGCCACCTGGATGGTTTTCACAACTTGTACAGACAGTCCATCCTTCCTAAGCCTGTCACTCTCAGGAGCCAGGCCCATGGGGATGGCGACTTGCCTATCACACTCGTCTCCTCAGACAGAGGCCCTCATATAGTCACATTTTTCTGACTGTTGCCTCATTTTTTTTTTTACTGCAATATAAGTCCCACACCTCTATGGGAACAGTCCAACATGGATAGTGGGGATAACTCAAAACGTATTTCATGCAGTTTAATAAAGAAGGAATTGTTTAAATATTTCTTTTCAGAATTGAATTTCCAGCCAACTTTCTTTTCCAAGTGTTTGTGTTTCTAATATTGGGGGGGAAATGATTCTCCACGTGCTCTATACATTTTGAGATTTGTACATGTTTACAATCTCTGACAGACCCTCTGGTTCTCTTATTTGTGAATGAGCCAATGCATGCTTGTGATTGGAGGAGAGTATTCTTCCAGTAGAGGAGTGGAGCCTGTTTTTACTGAGTGGAACGTGACACGAAACGTAATATTATAACTAAAACGGAGTAATACAGTACAAGAAGAAAAGTGATTTTATTTTTGTCAGCTGACAAACATCATCAGTGTCTGATAACCAATGACGCACTGTAATTTAATATACTTATGTGGACAGAGAGAGAGAGAGAGAGAGAGAGAGAGAGAGAGAGAGAGAGAGAGAGAGTTTCTATGACTGACTCTGTATGTTTAGTGATCTGTGCCTGCAGCTTTGAAAAACACAGGTTATTTATTTGACAACCATTCTCACAGCGGTCACATGGTCAGTGATCGCATATGTATTTGATTTATGATCCTGTATAAGACTGGCTCAGATATGACAAAAAAAAATGAATGAGGATTTCTGTGTCAACAGTACTTTGAAAACATCTGATATGCCATGATAGTAACAAAATAATGCCTTTAACGATGACATAGACTACAGATAACTGAAAAATACACAAGCAGACAACCTTAATGAAGGTGTTATTAACAACCTTAATGAAGGTGTTATTAACAACCTTAATGAAGGTGTTATTAACAACTTTAATGAAGGTGTTATCAACAACCTTAATGAAGGTGTTATTAACAACCTTAATGAAGGTGTTATCAACAACCTTAATGAAGGTGTTATTAACAACCTTAATGAAGGTGTTATCAACAACCTTAATGAAGGTGTTATCAACAACCTTAATGAAGGTGTTATTAACAACCTTAATGAAAGCGTAAACAACCTAAATGAAGGTGTTAACAACTTTAATCAAGGTGTTAAAAAATGTAATAAAACCGTTGCCAACCTTAATGAAGGTGTTATTAACAATCATAATGAAGGTATTAACAACCTTTATGAAGATGTTATTAACAACCTTGATGAAAGCGGAAACAACCTTAATGAAGGTGTTAACAACCTTAATGATAGCGGTAACAAACTTAATGAAGGTGTTATTAACAACCTTAATGAAAGCGTAAACAACCTGAATGAAGGTGTTAATAACTTTAATGAAGGTGTTAAAAAACGTAATAAAGGCGTTGCCAAACTTAATCAAGGTGTTATTAACAATTATAATGAAGGTATTAACAACCTTAATGAAGGTGTTATTAAAAACCATAATGAAGGTGTTAATAACAACCATAATGAAGGTGTTAACGTTAATGAAGGTATTAAAAAATGTAATGAAGGCGTTACCAACCTTAATGAAGGTGTTATTAACAACCTCAATGAAGGTGTTAAAAAAAGTAATGAAGGCGTAACGAACCTTAACGAAGGTATCAACAAACTTAATGAAGGTGTTAACAACCTTAATGAAGGTGTTGTTAACAACCTTAACAAAGGTCCTGTCTTTTAATGTCACAATCTATAATAAATTGGTTATGAATAGTATTGTCAGAAGGTGAAAATAAATATATTTTGCATAAAAAGTGAACGATATGTAGACCACACATAAAAAGTTGTTTTATTTAGTGTATTAACAAATTGTATTATACATTTTATAGACTTTTTTTTCCTTCTTTAGATTCACAAACAACAGCATTATAAAAATAAAAGCACATATAACATATTGTGATCACGGTGTTGTTTTCTTGTCTGCAAATCTGGAGTAATACAGCATCTATTTATTCATTTCGATTTTTTTCTTCTTTTTTTTCTTACAAAACTGTGTACAGCTTAAAAAAAGGAGTGAGTTTATTGTTGAATGAAAACTCTTAAAACAACGAGGTGCCCATCATGTGCCGGGTTAAAAGATGATAGTAAAATGAAAATGTGTGTTTATTTTTTTGAGCTTGGGAAATCAATGTGATGAGGAAAAGTACAAACAAAAAACATGCTGGTGTTGACATGTTTATAACCGTGAGGTGATAACATTGCTTGGGTAATACTTCATCAGCAAAAGCTTTTGTTTACACATGAGAGCAATTTCAAATTTGTGCAACCTACAAACGTCAGCACACTTGGCAACATATCCGTGGTGGGAGAGCTTTAAATTCATATTATTAACTGCCGAAGTTATTATTTCCATCAGGAGAAGAAGAAAGAAAGGAAAAAGAAAAAGGACGCTATGAGGCAAGTGTGGTGAAATCCTCCTTAAATTCTACAATGTTGTACAAATTTATACGAAAAGCTGACATGAGGATCTCGAATGCACTCTGGAGACCCATGACGACGGTTGAAAACGTCCCACGAATGTCCCGCAGCGAGGCTCCAGATTTGCTCTTAATCGTCGCCGTCGAGGCCGGTGTGATAACCGTTGTGCCGTCTGCGCGCCGGCCCGCTTATTAACTACATAATTTGGTTGTTTCGTATTCCATGGAGTTGGGCTGCTTGGCGCTGAAAGTCTGCAGCGCGGCCTGGATCCGGGCCACGTCCGTGGTGGACAGTTTGAGCCGGTGCCGCAGCAGACAGGAGAAGAGGTCCAGAGTCTGGGCTCCGGGTGGGGAGAGCCTGTTGACCCGATCCCGGATCTCCAGCAGCTGCAGCAAGGCCGAGTCCTGCGATCCCTGAGTGTATGGGTAGTCCAGCTGTAAAATCAAGTCCTGGATTGCTTCCGGGTCAAAGTGCATACTGTAGCCGTACACCTGGATGCTGTTGATCTTCATGTAGCCCAGATTCCGGCCCGGTTCCAGGTACTCCAAGGGCTCGTAATATACACTTCCGTTCCCGGTGCTCGAGGGCGCTCTGATGCGGCTTCGGAGGTAAAAGTGGACCGTTTCAAAAAATGTTTTCCACTTGTTGCCCAAAGTCAAAGTCCAGTTGTAACAGTCATACGGAAGGTCTAGTTTAGTCCTCTCCCAGTCCGGGTAGTTGTTCTGTTCAATGGGCATGATCCAGCTCTCAGAGTGGCTCCCCCCAAACGGGTTGATGTAGACCGACAGCAAGGGGTCCAGAGTGCTGTTCTTGGTAAGGCAGATCTGTAGAGACATCCCCAGGAGCATGTGGACATGGTTGGACTTGTATTTATTACTTTTCAGCGTCAGCAGCATCCTCTTCCTCCACGACGGGTCGAACCAGTTGTTGAGCCGCACGTCGTTGCTGACGAAGATCCCGTGGATGCTGATGCGGTTGTCCCGCTTCTGCAGAAGGTAGCGGAGCTCCAGGTCCTGCAGGTCTGTCTCAAAGCCGATGTAGTGGTCGGTGGAGTCGGGCACCTCGTTGCGGCACGCGCCTTGGCTCAGCATGTAGCCCTGGTTGCACGTGGCGCAGCGGGAGCGGTTCTCGTAGGAGCAGGAGGCGCACAAGGTGCCCTCCCCCACCGAGCAGGGGATCACGCCCTGGCAGGGCGGGTGCTCGTAGGGGCAGGAGCAGCTCCGGGTCTCCTCCAGGTACGAGCCGATGTGGTTGTTCTCACTGCAGTACATGATGGAGAGGATGTAGTTCAGCCAGTAGCTGAAGGGCCTGCAAGAGAAAATGTATTTATATCAATACGTCCATGTTTTTTGTAAATGAAGTATTTACAAAATAAACAAACTTCTTCCCCAGAAACATGTTAAAGGAAAAATTGTGATCATTCATCCATTTGCAGCCGCTTGATCCGGGGTCGGGTCGATTGTAATGTCTGGAAGGAATTTTTTAATTTTGTGACACATTTGAAGTACCTGTATACTGTAAAAGTCGGGTTACAAGCTGCTACAACCTTTGGTCGGTGTCCCTGCTAGCTAACCGCTAGCTCCCCGCTGTAGCCAGTTAGCGCTGCTGCTAGTTCCCCCTCGCTCTCCGACAACCACCGAAGGACCAGCCCCGGCTCGACGCCCGACTCAGGCGGCGTCGACGTGGGCAGTAGCAGCAGCAACTGGAAGTTAGCAGCAGCGGGTAGCTAACAGCAGTGCTGGCTTGTTACAGCGGGGACACCCACTGAAGGTAGGAGCGACTCATAACCCGACTTTTACTGTAATTATGAGGTAAAAAATGATATGTATGGACTAAATAATATATAGTACATATCTTCACATAAGCAAAAAAAGAAAAAGAACAAGAAATATTGGCTAAGGATTAATATCTCTTGTTAGCTTTCGGATGAATCAATGTCGGCGAGGGCAGAAGGTCGACAGTCTGCCACAGCTCAGTATCCCTTCTTATTCTTCGGAGACGCATGCCCACTTTTTTTTCAGACTTCACATTGCAGAATATGTAATGTGAGTGAAAAAAGTTCAGCACTAAAAGTTTGCATGACAAGCTGACAACAGAACAGAGTACTCAGATTGTGACTGCGATATTGTTTCATTTTGATTAGTGCTGGAACCAGCTCGCTTCTTCTTTTCCCAAACAGTCTCGTCCACTTTCCACCAACGAGAGGACCTCAGTCACGAAATGTAAATACAGAAAATGTTCATGTAAAATAGTTAAATGTATTCTCAGAAACAAATTCAAAATCTTGAGACTGTTTATGGAAAAAAGAGCAGATGGCATGACAAAAATATGTCATAAATCAGTCTTTCACTATCTTTGTTCTAAATCTGTCACTTTTCTGAATCCTCTCTTGTTGTCTTGCCGTGTTAGCAGTTTTGTTATTGTTCTCATGTGCAGCTGCTCAATTAATTTAGGGCAAACAATGGTGCATGAATAAGTAATTTACATTAAAAAAAATACATTTTTTGAAGGAATAATACAACATTTGTTCCAGCAGTTGTTTGAGTAACTGCAAGCGGTGTGTGTGCGGCACTGGGAATTTAAACTTGTATGATGCATATTAGATCAAAGCCGTTAAAAGTCCGCAAAGTTTCTTTCCACAACTTCACAAAGCTCAGTTGAGAGCAAATATATGAGGCGGGTTTCAGCTTTTCAAAATAAAGTTCTTCCCTTAGTACATGTCCCATTTCTACACAGGAACAAATACAACAAGGCAGTATTCAGTGATACCAAAAGGGTGATGAGACGATGGTGACAAATGTCGGGTGCATGTGCATGCACGCACACACCCACACACGCACACCCACACCCACACCAGTACCAAAGTAGATCAGATGGACGTAATTTGCATCACATTTAAAACAAAAGTGTCTCTCCCACTCAGATGACAACTGAACACCTTGATACTTTGGAAGTGAAAGCTCTGATATAAAAACTGCTTCAGCTATTAGTGAAGGACAGACATATTTTTTATAAAACGTAATCTCAAAGAGTTATGTAAATTTTTTGTTGGATTTGATACAACACATTTAAATGCAATTTGTTTTGATAAAACTATTTTAAGTGACACATTGAGACTCCTGGATATCATATTCATGCACGATTTGCATCGAAATGGCAAAGTTAATGTGATTATATCATGAGACTGTCTGCAATGTGATGGATAATGGTGATATTTTATACACGCGGGAAACATGTTTAGGGCAGTTGCGTGACGCATTACACCATGTCAAACATAAATGAGAAAAATAAATGAAAAAAAATGTAATGTCAGTGTTGCCTACATTTATTATGCAGTATTAAAATGAGGAAATATGCTACACACATGTGTCACTCTAATTCAAAATATAGGCCAATAAAGAATAAGGCTTCTAAAAAGATAAGTAAAAAAAATCATTTCAAAATGGATGTACCGTAAAAGTCAGGTTATAAGCCGCTACTACCTTTGATGGCCGTCTCCGCTAGCTCCCCGCTGTAGTCAGCTTGCGCTGCTGCTAGTTCCCTGCTAGCTTACTGCTAGCTTACTGATGCTGCTTTAGCACAACAGCAACAGCGGGGAGCTAGTCAACTACACATTTGTAAAAACATACATACATACGTACATACATACATACATACATATATAGACTCGTCCCCAAACGTCCCACACTGGCAAAAGTAACAACTCAATAAAAAGTACTATATATATATATATATATATATATATATATATATATATATATATATATATATATATATATATATATATATACATACATACATACATACATATATATATTAGTGCTGCCATATTAGCGTGTTATGAATGGCTTTAACGCCGTAAATTTTATTAACGGCGTTAACGCGTTTTCATTTCTCTTCTTTTTTCTCTCGCGAGCACCACGCCGGATGTAGGTCATCCGGAAGCAAAACAATAGGCACGCCGTTTGCGCTTGGAAGCTTTGCTAACGTTACGGTTTTGCAATGAATGGATGGTGAGCGTGATACGGCAAAATGAATGATAAGATGCGGTTCCTTTGACAAGACCGAAGTGGTATGAGCCGTTTGTCATTGTGAGCTGAGCTCTCATCATAGCTATCCAGTCTGAAACACCACTCGATGGCCAAGCACACAGCTGATGCTAACTCTGTGCCCCCTCGTCATAGCCAGACACGAATGGATGACTTGGGACAAAAACACATGGACACCACAATGAAGAACAAACTTATTGCAGCCAAAGCTAAATGGATGCTACAGCGTGTAGCCTGTTAGCGTTGTGGAGGATGAGGAGCTAGCTGATATAAAACACATCACATCCAACGACAGGACCTACAAAGCCTGACTGCTATGGCTCTCTCTCTCATATCTGAGCCATTCTTATATAGCATCATAAATCAAATACATATGCGATCACTGACCATGTGACCGCTGTGAGAATGGTTGTCAAATAAATAACCTGTGTTTTTCAAAGCTGCAGGCACAGATCACTAAGCATACAGTGTCAGTCATAGAATCTCTCTCTCTCTCTCTCTCTCTCTCTCTCTCTCTCTCTCTCTCTCTCTCTCTCTCTCTCTCTCTCTCTCTCTCTCTCTCTCTCTCTCTCTCTCTCTCTCTCTCTCTCTCTCTCTCTCTCTCTCTCTCTCTCTCTCTCTCTCTCTCTCTCTCTCTCTCTCTCCACTTTTTTATGTTGAAAAAACCATTAAAATGAAAGGGGAAAAAATTGCGATTAATTGCGAGTTAACTATGACATAAATGCAATTAAATATTCTAATCGCTCGACAGCACAAATATATATATATATAAATTGTTTATTTATTTTCTGGTGAAGAGCCGCTTGTGGAGTCTGTATAAACTTAAGCGTTTTGAACAAACAAGCCTCTTTAATAAATATAAGACAATATTCCGACTACCAAATCCCGGTGACATTTAGTCGACACAATGTGCTTCCAGTCTTAACAGCACCCAGCGGCTCTGAAACTCATCCGTTAGAGTCAGCTGTGCATGTCTCACCTCCAGAGTGGAGGCTGTGCACAGCGAGGGAGAGGAAGCTGTCCCGCCATCATAAAGCGCGTCGTGTCAGCAGGACATGTACACTGTCATGGATGCGCAGTGTGCGGCGCGGGCCAGAGAGAAGCTGGGTGTTCACTCTGCAAGCTGTTCATTGTCTGTCAGCTCATTTCACACTGATCAATGCATTACCCAAACTTTCTCCTTCTGCTACAGATTCAGTTTTTACGAGTAAGCAAAACTTTTTTCTCCTCTGAAAAGACACTCCACTTTTGTTCCATTTATCAACAGCAAAAAAATAAATAATCTTTTGTTGTTTGCGTCTGTGCCTGATATTCGGACACCTTGTGTTCTCTGAAAGCTCAAAAATCATGCTCCCCTTATCGTTAAAGACTGTACTAGAGAGTTACAATAGAAACTCCAAAATTGATTTTTGCCGTAGTGTTTTCGGTTTGCTTTTTTATCTGACAAAGACCCATGATGCAACATGAATAATGGCTGCAGAGATATATATGAATATTTCTTTTTTACAAAAAAGAAGAAAAACAAATCCATGAACTAGGTCGTTATACACAATACAATATGGAAAGAAACTGTAATTGAGGAAAACATTCTATTATGGGTATTTGTATGGAGCTTGTCAAAGTAAGACTTGTAATTTGCTCATCTAATTTTGTGTAGAGTTTGCCATATAATTTACCAAGTTAAAAGCATTTTTCAATTTTTTGCGCGTTCATATGAAAAAACACAGAGTCTCCTGCGATCTTTTGAGAGCACCGGGTTATTCAACACAGCAGAATCTATAAGTTTGAAAGTTTACTTCCATCACTCCCACTACATCTCATTACTGCCTTTGCTGCTCTCCCTAAATGTTCTGTCCAGCTGAAGCATTGAGAAATATTGAATATTGCATTCAGTGTAGATGGTGTTATTTGCCTGTATGTGTTCATAACCACTTAACCTACATGCCAAGTATTACTTCATTATCTCATCTCATTGTCAGTACTTGGTTTGTGTTGTTACCATTCTACATGGCCTCCGAACAGCATTGCCCCTTCAAAATAAAAGCTACCAGCCATGTTTAATATATCTAATAGGACAACAAGTAACATGTACTTAAGGAAATACTTAAAATGAATACACATGAAGAACAGGAGTTAAACATCGCAGCTTACTTAATGACTATTACTGGCTCAACCAATCACATTGCAGTGGACTGGAGAGCTGTAAGCTATTCAAAATTAGGACAAATACAAGTGTCATTTCAATACAAATTCTGAGATACTTTTCCTCCGTATGATGTAAGTCTACAATAATAAATAAAAGGTGAAGGCTATCACCTAGGGGTCCTTTTTCTCAGACTGTATCTCCTCTTCTAAACAGCGATGCCGTGAAAACACATGAAAAGAGACAACTTTTTTTGGTGCTGCTTTCCTTTTATTTCAGTGGCGGGTAAAATCTTGGTGCATTCTAATAATGAATAAGGACAAATTTAATTTGGCTGTTTAGTGGGCTGTAAATAATGTAGGATAGAGTGCATCAACGCTGTAGTTCATTGGCCATGTTGCTGCGAAAAGATTAGAATCTGCTTTGCTGAACGGGCCATACAAAAGCGGAACATTTTAAATTGCAGCCGCTCTCAGGTTAACAATGCATCTTGTGCGTATTTGTATGGTCTGATAAGATGTCGCAGGTAAGTGTTAAAATGAATGAACAGGAATGATATCCCCCGAGGCAATGAGAGATGAAGTTGCAGCTAAAAAAAAATCACATTGCAGAGCGTCTATTATGTAGTTCTCGCCCCAAACAGCTCCTAAAAAAAAAAACCCTGCATGGCTGAAATAGTTGTACTGACAAAATCAGCTCGGAGTTGGCAAACTATGTGACTTTTTTTCTTTTAAGAATCACACAAAAATAGATGGAACGATCTACTGAGGAGACATGGAAAACTTTTTTGTCTCGACTAGTTAACCAACGGGAAGAACTCCCAAACGTGGCATATTCTTTTTTAAAACACTGCACACTTTAATTTCACAGGAGGGTGGCTTTTGATTTCATGGATGTAAAGGAGAGTTGGGCTGGGAGTGCAGCAAAGTCATCAGATGTGACACTATAGCTCACTTCAGTGGGACCTCCGTTGAATATCAAAGCACCAACGTATTGTATGTATTATTTGCATAATGCATAGTTGAGAGAATAACAAAGTGCTGCGCCCAGAGTGGGCCGAAGAAAATAAATGAGCACTGCCGTTCACAGCTCGCTTGAAAGAACTTGTGATGTGGTTGCAGGCTTGGATTTTTTTCTTCTTCTTATTTTCACACATGCACAAGCACAGGCTGGCTTACACACACACACACACACACACACACACAGACTCACACGTCCGTATTAACAGAAGAAGTCAGCAGGAATACTTATCAGCTTCTCACCTCTCCCTCAGCATAATGATTCTGGGCTGAGTTCGACACCTCTTGCTGAGGGTGAAGAGCTTGTTGATGATGCGCCGGGCTTTGCTCAGGAGCTGCTGCCCGCCGAGCTCCAGCTGTCGGTAGCGCTGGAGGACGGTCGGCTCCATCTTCCAGAAGTATTGGATGGCGGACGCGTTCAGGGCGTAGAAAGTAGGAAGCCTGCGGACGAAGTTCTGAAACTCATCTGAAAGAAGAAGGGAGGCGAGAGTTAAACCCTTTTCTCACTCGCTCAGTTCTTTCCCCGCTTGGCTATTGTCAAACCAAATGAGAGACTCACTGGAAGTGGGATTGTTGTATAGAAAATAGAAAAAGAAGGCTCATACTAAATACACTTTGGGGCAGTGGTTGGCTGTGGATTTTCTACCTGTGCCTTCAGTGCTTCAATTATTGAATAGCCAATAACTTCTCCGGGGCTAATTCTGCTGGTTAGTCTGATAAAACATTATAGACATGAGAACACAGCATAATATTCGGTATGCTGACGACACAATGCACATCTGAGGCCTTCCATAACAATATCATCATCAATCTAATCATGGGGAAGTCAATGCAACACAGACGAGAAAATGACTTAATTAGTTCAAGATATCTTGATGATTTAGCATTTGATTAGAAAACCAATTAAGTGTCAATGGCATCCCTTGTGATTATGCAAGGTGTGTAACAGGTTCCTATGAAATTAATAAGCTGATTAAACAGCTTGTAATAAAATATATTACAGGGGTATTTGGGGTCGGGGGGCTCCCGTGTCCTAGATATTAAAACTAGCGACTACACGGTGCGGCTTCCGTGTTTGTTGATAAAATTCCACATATTCATTTGTATTACATTAAATAATATTATAATCATAATATTTATAATTGGATACTACAATTGCGGTTTCAGTGTGCCGCCAATCCATCACAATGGAGTTTATATTCATGTCTTTTCCAAAATGTTATCACTTCATCATTTTACCCAACTCGACATTATAACATTATGAATTCTTAAGTTATGGACAACAATTTGTTCTGTGAGGTCACAGTGACCTTGACCTTTAACTCAGAATCGTTCCGTCTCGTGCTTTTATGAAGGGTGGTATAAAAATAAGTTAACTATTATAGGTAATAACCGTTGACCGAGTGTATTTTCATGTCCACTACTATATTCTCAGGGGAAAATATAGATTCATAAAGTACAGTACACAGAATAGTGGCTAAACTTGGTCATCGTGTTGTGTTTCCAGTGACAGGTTGAAACCGCATGCTGCTGCTGAGCTGGACCATTATCTTATCACCAGGACAACCATAGCTCACACCTAGGAAACCCACTTTCTGTCCACCATTATTATCTTGTGAGCCTCTGAACCCCCCAACCCCCCTCCCACACACACACACACACCCCACCCCTCCCCTTGGTACCATTTTATAAATAGAAGTCACTGTCAGATCCGAGTGGCAGAAGAACAGACACATTCTGGGCAATTGGTGTTGGAGAGTAGAGTAATGATGTGTACCAGGAGGCTCATTTGGCAGATTCTTCTTAAATTGCTAAATTATGAGGTTACAATTAAACACAAATCTGTCTTTGTTTATTTTACAGAGATATCCCAATCAATTTGACAACAACTCCAAAATATTAGAATGTGTAAGGTCTCATGGATCCGTATTGAGCCCACTGACGTGTACGTATGATATTACACCGTCCGTTTCAGTTAACCGTTATGAATATGACTCATTACTTATCACCAAGCAACTGTATGAGGCCATATAATGAAGATGCTGATCGATCCCTCATTCAGTAGAAGGTTCAAACAAATCCGTCCGCCATCAACTGACTATGGGAGCCTCCTTTAACGATCCAAGTCGTAATTATTAATCGGCGATGTCATTTGTTCTCTATTTGATCCAAGTCACAAGTGGATCCCCGGGCGTTTCGAGGGAATTTACTTATTTGTCTTGATTGGATTCAGCAACTGCAACTCTCAAAGCACCTCACCGCCTAAGTTATCGCAAGCCGTGAGGTAAGAACGTCGCCCTTAGTACAGACGCGCAGAGCCTGTAATGACAAATTCAGCCAGCGAGGCGCACAAAGAAGCGCTTGAGGCAGAGCTGGGAGTGACTCGATGCCCTCAGGGTGTGTGGATGCAGCTCACAGTTTAAATAATGATGGGAACACAGAAACAGAGCTTTGTTGGAACATTCAGTCAAACGTGTGATACGTTGTCAGGGTGCAACATTTGAGTAAATGTTCAAAGTTTGCGACAGGCAGTGTGCCTGATTGCTAATAACAGCACTTTGGAAAAAAAATGCTTGTTTGAAAGCTTGTACAAATCATCCCAAGTGAACACCTGGAGCAAAATGGTAAGCTGTAAAATGGTTGGAAATCAACTGCAAAGTATTACATCAGAGACAGCGAGCAGAATACTGCTACTGTGTTTGCTTATGGGGCGGGATGACTTCCCCGAAAAGCTTTACTGTAAATGCTACCCTTTCTTTTTATGAAAATTGAGATTTGCACAATGCAATTTCTGCAGACAGACAGGCTGAACGCTGAAGAGCACCGGGATGTGACAGATTTAACTGAAACGAGATTTTTGCCTTTAATATTTCTGGCTGTATCAGGGAAACTGAGGGAAATGTTGCCGATCATTATTCTGCTTTATGACGGGATTGGATTGAAAGGATTGTTTACCCATCAACTTGATGAAGTACCTTCATTTGTACATCGTCATTATTTTTAATGATAATTTACCAGATTGTCCGACAAAAAATGTATTGATAATGAGCCACTCATTTTAAAATAATAAAATATAATGACATTAGTGAAATTAGCTAATAATTTGTTCATTCCTATGACTAGTGTATGTAATATCTTTTGCAACATGTTTAACAATTGTTTTACAATGGTTACATTACAATCTACCAAAGGGCAATTACAAATATGTAAAAATGGGTCTTCTTATATTTATGAGAAAGACAAAAGGTAAAAATGATTGAATTTCAAATCTTCGACCACAGCTATTAGTGCAAATTCATCAAATCTCAGTCATTGCAGCTAATAGCCATGACGTGCCCTTCTCCGTTGATTTCTTATAACTTTGCAGGATGCTGCTTTACACATTGCCGCTCTGTGTACTGTTGAATTCTCATCACATTGATTGGACGTAATTGGCCCTTGTTTCGCCTTTCGGTCTCTTTTTTTTCCTTCTTTTTTTTGCCCATCGGCTCCTCTAACAATAGAGTCTAATTTGCTGTCAGTGTGAGGGTCACAGCCGATGAATGAGTGCACCAAAAAAAAGGAGAACGCTGACCTGACTCCTCAAAGTCTTGGTTGGCCGTGTTCCAGGAATCTCGGATTTTCAGCACGCTGGCTTCCATCGCCCTCAGATCCACCTCGGGGCAATTACACTGCGGGTAGTCCACTTTGCACTGGCACCAGCAGTCGTTGTCCCGGCACACAAACTGGCCCTCCTCATTACAGCCGATGTAGCTGAGAGCTGCCTGCACGAACCTGGCCCTTAGGTACTCTGGCAGTATGGCCTGGAGGCCTGTGTCAAGGACAAAAACATGATGAATGTCACATGGATGTATGGAATATGGAGCTACAAGCACTTTGGCTCTTGCAGAAAAGACGGCTGTTGTACACTACATCTGTATATCCCTATTTTTTTTGCTTCACATATGCTTAACGTCACATGCAATATGCTGGGATTCACTTAAAGTTTTATTTTCACTGCACATTTCTGCTACTTTGGTTCTGAATCATTACAGTCTAGGACTCACTTCATAACCCGGCAAGGATGCACGGCAAGAAGGAAAGAAGAAGAAAAGCCAAAGAGTGATTGAAGCTAAATTCGTTCTGACACGCTCATGCTGCAGTTATAAACTTGCCAAAGAACAGACACTGCGACAATTCCATCAGAAATTGGGGGAGTTCAATTATGAATGGCCAACCTTGCAAATGAATCTTGTTTTCAGGGCTCTGAACCAAAACGGAGCTGACAGAGTCGAGGTTGTCATAGTTACTGCATCCGAGAGGGCCCGTCCTTGTTTCGGTCACCTAAAGGGAAGAAAACAGAAGCACATAATAATAATGCACACGAAGAAAACACACACAGCGATGCCATTAAATATAGACGCAGGGGAAGATAACGGAAAATTAAAAGAAAGCGCACATGCCTAACTGTCAAGCCGAATAAAACGAACAACACCCTTCGCTTTCTCGTCTTCATCATCCCATCACTTAGACCTGACCTATAACTTTGTGAGCTTGTCGGCTGGAAATTGAGTTGCGATAAGGATCCCAGGAGCAGAGCGTAATGAGTAAGCCGTGGTGTCATTTGTCAAATTTATTTCGACATTGTGTTTCCCCATTATAATGCCCCTTGACACCCATAACATGCTAAAATCTATTGTGATGCTAGTGTAAGCATGTCCTATTCAATTATACACACACCTGAGGATTCATGTAATTGCTTGATGAAAACTTTTGCATGAGGTATGCAAGATCTGCACACACAGGCTGGGATGTGGTGAGAGGATTGGCACTCAATCTCTCAGTTTGGGAAGCTTGATTGAATTGGTGGAGAAGTTATTATTAAGATCGTTATTCTTATCATCCATTAAAAAGAACTAGATACGGTGTTTTTTTTATTATTTATTCCACATGTCCTCTTCATGTCAAACATGCCGACATCACCCACAATGTGACTGACATCACTGGAGGCCATTTACCAGATTGTACACGGCTTCATACGGAAAAGAAGGCTTTTTAAAAAAAATATATTGCACCCCTAAGGCCTGTAAACACACTCTGATATAGAAAATTGGACATGTTCCACACGTGGAGCACAAACAAGTTTGACTTTCGAGTTATCAGGATGCTCCACATCAAGGGAGGGGCCCCTTATAGCGAGCTCACTAGTGTTTCCTTTCACCCTGCCGCTCGGCCTCAGGCTCATCCACATCAACAGGGGAACGCACGTCTAAAAGGAAAAAGTATTTTTGGCTCAATGTTATCATGCAACTCACACCGAAGTTAAAAATCCACATGGGCACCAAGTCAAGTAGTTTTCTTTTTTGTTGTGGGCTTGTTTGAACTTATTTGTTGTGTTCTTCTCTACAAAGTAACACCACTTGAACCTAATGGTTTTGTTGCCTAAACCCTAAACCAAGTTGTTCCCTGTGAAGACGAAAAAGTTTGTTTTAAGACTGAATGCATGTAATGAGCGGATCAACACGTGCTGCACAGACAATAAGGGAAAAATAGATATCGCACAACCGTTATATGAGGATATGTTGAAGTACTGAGTGAATTAAGATTGTGACCTGATGGTGCTTCTATGGAAAAGTCAGTGGATCACCAACATTATCACAAATGGTGGGGGACATGATCCACTATCTTTTCAGAAAATTAACTCAAAAAGTGGACTTCATAGAAGCACTAGACCAAGACCGGTCAAGAAACACACAAACACAGAGTTGCGCAACAAATGCAGTTTCTGGTATGATGTTGCAACAACAGAAAAACCCTATAGTAAAACTACATTTCGTGGTCTCAGTCTGAAGAAACACGCTGCTCTGATGTCTGGTGGTTCGGCGGCAGATACGTCTGTACCGCTTGCCAGGCGGCAGCTGGGTGAACGGGCCGTGGCTCGGGTGGGTATTGTCTTTTAATATCCTTTTAGACTTTAGTGTGACTGGTGGCATAAAGACAGCCAGAGCAAGATTATAGAGACTCCTTGCTTCTTCTTTTTTTTTTTTACAGCTTTCTTTTCTCCACATCAGGGGCAAATATCACAAACTCCTGTCGAGTTGCTACAATGGGAGCTCACGTGGTGAAACGAGGGATCGTTCGCAATTTTGTTGTGCTTGTGGTGAAGCTGAAAACCGACCGAATAGGGTTATTATAGTCAGTAGGTGTGATTGCTTCAATCATGTCAAAGTCACCCTTTATTTTCCCCCCATTCTCTTAATAATTGTGCAGTTTGCACACTGGCAGTCTGACAGTGTAGTGCAGGAGAGAACAGTGTAGAGCCACTTTCACCACGAAACACATGATGTGACTGTGTGGGACGTGTAAAGTCTACTTGTGAGAATGTATGACAGCAAAATTCTGCTATTGAGGGTTGGAGCATATTCAATAACTAAACAGGTTTGTTTAGCATGAGTTACTCCTGTCCCAGGAGAACTCTTGTATAAATCCAGGAAGCGCTTGTCTGGAAACACCAAACACGTTGGCAGAAGTTGCCGGTTTGGCACTGAGAGAGTTATGTCCCAGCCAGCCTACATGGAGGATGTGCTCACCCTATTTGTCCACACTCCATGCATCATTATGGCATCTGTGTGCATCTGACACAACAGCTATGTGTACATAAATTGTCAAGAAAAACCTTTGCTGCAGGTTTGAGGATTTATATCCGACAGCTTTAATCCAAAAAACGGCATCAGAAAGATGGTCCGCTCATGAATGCTGGGCTTTGTCGCGAGTGATGGAAGCACCAGCTGGAGGCAGTGAGGGGACCTGATTTAATTTTATTCTGAGTCGGGTGAATTTACTCAGAACAGGTGCACACATGTAGGAGGGAAAAGAAAAAAAAATCACATCAATTGACACACGTGCAGACAACTCTGTCCATGAGCCTGTTTATTGGAAGGAGGTGTTCATGCAGAGGCCTGTGGACACAATAAGATGTGTGTGTGTGTGTGTGTGTGTGTGTGTGTGTGTGTGTGTGCAGGGATTGTCTAGATTGTGAAGAAGACATTGTTTGTCTGAATTATCAATAAACATCAACGTGTCCTCGTGTATGTAAATAACGTTGCTATTTGCTTGGTAAATTCCTGTGGTTTGCACTCTGAACTTTCCACCTGATCTGAAATAGAAGCCAACGTCCCCGTCACTTCTACCGCCAGCGTGGAGACCAAAATAGGAGCAAAAAGTCCAGCTTTGAGTGTCAAATGCGAATGTAACATGTTGGCAAACAAGAACTAAACTATGTTTCTTGTAGAGCATCTGTTGTTTCCTTGTTTCCCCATTAAACAAGTGGAATGAACCCGTCTCCTCCCTGTTTTTAATTTAAAGTACCTTTGGCGTGCCAGGAGGAAATGATTCTCTGGAACAAATTAAGCTTCTTTTAAGCTGTTCCGGCAGGTAACTGATCCACAGCTAGATGTGTTTATTTCTATTACCTGTTGGGTAATCTATTAAAGCTCACGGCTCATTTTTTTCTGGCTTAAAAAGAATCATTGTAAATTAAAATGTTCTGATTCAATAGGTGGGTTGACTGAATATAGTAATAATACAAAGAAAGCATGACAGAAATACCATTTTTATGGAGACTGCTGATTTTTTTTAAAACCATTGAGCTACACTTTGCTGTAATAATTAATCAGAGACTAATGTATTAAGATGCATTGTATAAAAATGGCTTTTAACGCAGTAAGTGTGTGCAAGCGTAGCAGACATATTATACTAATCCTATTCCTCTTCAACATTGAGTTGCCCAAACGGAGTCTGTGTATTCACTATAAGTTATACTGGATAAAAAGGCAGGATTTTTGTACTTTTGAAGGGCCAGAGGGAGACAAAGTGGTTTTAAAATGGTCCGAGTTGTGTTTACAAATGAGTTCATGCTGATAGCTCTGCTGCTCTAGGTTGTATTACACTCAGGTGAGCTATTTTTTGTGGCACAAAAAAAGAAAAACAGATCGATAAGCTGCACATATCTGAGATTGTTCATGTAAAAAAAAATGAAAAAAGAGCGCAAAGGCCAACATGAACACACACAAAGACCCTGATAATTGCACAAGGTTTATAGAGTAGGCTAAATGAAGCAGTAAATAAGCTGTTTTCAGACAAAGGCAAAAGAGATATACAGGACAAGTAACTGGCAACGACTTGTCAGTGTGAAACAGAATACCTTCTGAGACAGCCATTCAAATATCTCACAAAAATGCAACTAATTTATATAAAGGCTAAAAGACATAACAGCATATGTTTGCTAAAAAACACGAAGACCTAAAGAACACTCTAGAGTCCCTCTTCTCCTTCCCAGCTCACGGTCAGATTGTTCACAATCGCAGCTCGATCACCCTTGACAAAAGACTGATTTGTAGCATGCGTATATTTAAGCTCCACGGGCAGCAAAGATAAACTGCCACCCGGAAGGGAAATCCATCTCCTTTCGCTGTCACTTGCAAATTATTACTGAAACACCGTGACGGTGTCTTCTTTTATTAATATTTTCCCAACAGTCCAATCCAAGTAACATCATCTCCTTGCCAGACTAATGACAGCAACTGTGGTGTTCGGCCAGAAGGAGAAAGAAGACTTCTACTGCTGTGGGCAAAAATAGTTGTCTTGCTTTTGACATCTACAAGGTCAATGGAGAAAGTATATTCAGAGAGACCTGAGGATGAATAAAAGCTGGCGGCTCTCTATGTACTTTCTTTTTCTCACACCGCCTCACCATGTCCGTCTAAAAATGTCATTATCTTTTTCCTTTTAGACAATTGTTCGAAACTGTCACACTTTAATCCACCAGGGAGATCATGAGATTGGTTGTATGTGCGCCCGTGAGTGATTGAGTGAGCACAAATGTGTCCGTCCACAGCTAATTTCACATTCTGCTGCAGCACAATGCATGATGTTTTAGGTGGTCACTTATACATGCATGCTGAAGGACCGCCAGTGGGTTGTTCGACTCAAGCTTTCTTAAAACAGCTTTTTTTTGGGGCACAATTCAATGCCGTCTTATATGACAACTTTGAGCCAATCGTCTGCATGCGTCATTGCTTATTCTTGAGTTTAAATGTTTCGAAAAGGTTTTTTTTTTTTTGGGTATAGCCAATTTTTGGGTCGTATGTTGCAGTGGTTGCTCTGCTTAGTGCACTTTTATAGTTCACACATGGATTCTCGAGTGAGTTTGTGAGGCTACAGCAGTGCTTCTCAAACTTGTTTTGTCACACCCCACTTTGGAGGAACAAAAATGTTGCTGTTATCTCTGTGAGATAGGGTTTTTTGTAGTTTTTGTATTGGCAAAACGCCAAGAATAGGTAAGTCAGCAAGAGTCATGGCCATCGCAGCAGCATAAACTGTTAATGCCGCAACGTAAACATTTCCACGAAAGTACAGGCATTCCTCCATGTATTTATTAATTACGTTTTATGTCTGTGTACTTTGTGCTTTTGTACTGTGTGAAATTCTCATGCAGTACATGGGGAGTGATCATCCTGAATCCACAATGTAGCCGGTTCGATCCCTGGTCTTCCCATAGCTGACCTTTGAATTTGAATAAGTTCGTCCTTCAGTCCAAATGAATGTTTGCGAGAAACTCGCTCATGGGACGGACGCAGGCGTGTGTGTAAAATTTGCCAAAATTCCCATTCAGGCGTTCCTGTGAATGGGCTTTCATGGACAACGTCCGGATACGACTGTCGCCTTGAAAACACTTAACAGAGCTACTGCTTAGTAATGTATAATTACATGAATGGTGTCTTCTGAATACAACAATGTCATCATTTTAGGTTGGCAGGGCAGAAGCAGCGATGTGGGAGAGGGAGAGTAACTGACTTAAATTCTTCTTTTTTATTATTGATGCGTTAACACGATTAATTAAAATCTGAGTGGCCTCCGTAGGGATCCACAAATTAATTTCTAACACAGACAGATGTCCAACCTAAAGAGTAAAATTGACCAAATGCAAATCTAAAGATGGCTTTTCTATGCATAGCAATGAGACCATCTGCAAAAAAGAACCCAGTGGAGCAGAGCATGTGTGCACAGTCAGCCTTCTCTATTAGAAATCGACCCCAAAAAGAAAAATCCTTTTTGTATATTTCACGACTTTCAAGACCCTACGGGGCCTTTTTTTTTTTATTGCTAAAAGCCAGAAAACATACAAGTGATTCCAACAATGTGATATGCAAATGGCAGAGATCAGTTGGTGGGGGAATTATTAATGTGCCATAATTGAGTACAAGATAATTGTGCTGACTGTGTTGGAATAACTAACAGCTGCATTTAATGGAACATTTAATTGCACTTAAAGGCTTTCCTAGAATAAGCAGTTTGCGATGCTTACACATGCTGCGGACGTGACTTGTTTATCTTATTACTATGAATTTCTCTTTGCCCTCTAGGCTTGCCGTTTGATGTCTTCTCACTGTCTAAATGCTCCTTTAGAATTAATTAATCATGAAAATACATCTTGCGTAACCTCTAGAGTCCTAAAATCTTTAGCTTATTCAAATGTCTTTCGGGCTGACTTGTATGGATGGATGCAAATGTATCTCACCGTGGTAAAAGAAGTGTGTTGTTGTTTTTTTCCCCTCACACTATTGTTCTCACGATATGACAAAAAAGGCAAATGATCAATTTTAATAAATTCCCAAAGCTCAATACTCATTTTAGTTTTGCATTAGGGGAAAGCCGTATTCCTCCTGCGCTCTATCTGTATGTCTTCTGCAAATCACCATTGTTCACAGAATCCGTGAACAAGCACGCGTTTAAGCTGGCAAGCTAAATAAATACAACTCTTATCAGATTAGTGCTAAGCTTCACAATCTTCATATGGGCATATAGAATATTGCCCTACAGCGAGGAAAAAGGAGAGCTGACTACGGCTGACAAATCACTGGAAGAATCTCCATAAAGTATCTTAGTGGGGTGATTGATCAGCACTGTGCTTCTCTGGAAGCATGAATGCCATTCTTCCCAAAGATACTTTTTTATTTGGTGTTTTAGTGGAGATCCCTGTCTGTCTCTGCAAGATTCAAAGTCCATACAAAGACGCAAATTAAAAATACTGTCAAAAATATGGATACAAGCCCATGGAGCGTCTATAAGCAGCAACGCCGCCGCCGCCGCCGTATTCATGCCTCCGAGATGTTATTTTGGGTGTTGATGGATTTGGTACAATAATAGACGTTGGTATCAACGCGACGGGGGCTAACGGGAGTGACGAGCGTTTCGGTGTGCACGCGGCCTCACACGGGCTTCCTAAATCTAATATAACCGCTCAACTGCGGTGAGATCTGATGACTTAACGCCACAGCATAGATGATTTATCATTTTCATCTAAGTATTCCTTCATGCCTAAAAGAGTCGACAATTTCCCTTTTAATTTCTCACCCGTGTGCGTATTCAAAGCAGCGGCAGGCGAACGTTCTCAAGTCAGCCCTTCATGTTACGGCCCGCCGGTGAACATGTGGGCTCTGCCTTGCTGCCAAACACCGCTGCTTGGAAAGTTGACATAGTTCCACTCTCAGGCAACACAACGCAGCAGCTCGCGAGAGTGTGCTGTCTCAGGACGAGTCATTTCAGCTATCGGCGCGGTGTTGGCCCCCGTAACTGGATTTAACTGCTCAGCTGCTGGTCGTACAGCCAAGAGAGAGAGAGACCGAGAGAGAGAGAGACAGAGACAGAGACAGAGAGAGAGAGAGAGAAAGAGAGAGAGAGAGAGAGAGAGAGAGAGTCGAATACTGTGTTCCCACAAGAACACTCTGAAGTTAGTTTAAACATGCTTTTTGTGGGAAATAACTACAGCAAATATAGAAGGCAGGATAATAAAACAAAAGAAGAACACACACACGCACACGCACACACACACACACAAATACATGAAGACGAATGAGTAGGAAATGTTAAATAAATCAATAAAACACATGTATTAAAGTGTTCTCCCTCACTCGGCCAAGTAGGAAGTCACCACAATATAATGTCTGATTTAACTGAATATTTATAGATGATGAATTGAATAAAATTAACCCGGTACGAAGACATGATGCTACAAGTTGGCAATTAAAATAGCGGCATAATCTAAATGAGATTACGCTTCGTCTTGCAGAGTGTAGAGATGGATGAGAAGCTGTGCTCTGTCGGTCTGGGGCCTTGGAAGGGCAGCACAGCACTTAGCCTGTTAACATAGTCCACTGATACACACAGCTCCAAGGCACATCTATTATTTAAAATTGTAAGGATTTAATATTGTTATAAAACTGGTTAGGTGAGAGCATTTTACCGATGGAGATTCATCACTTCAGCAAATCCAGAGTGTGAATAAACGGCATAAAATGTCACTTAGTGAGCTTGTGTTGTCAGAATGAGCAACAATAAGCTTTAAATGGCTGCACTTTCTGCCTGCTGGAACTAGAAGAAGAAAAATAAAAAAAGCACAAGACAGCCATTAATGTTTCATGAAAATCATGGTTCATTTCAGAATCGCCTCATTTCGCTGCACCTTCAAGAATTGTCGTTGGCTTAATCACCACGGGAGAGGGAGATGTGCAAATCCACATTTGCATCTGAGATAGGAGCGTTTTCCTGCTGTTTATTCAGTCTTTGAGGATTTCAATGCATGTTTTAAGACCACTTTGTTGCACTGGCTTACACTATAATGTCAACCAGTGAGGGATAAGCTTCTAAACTATAAGCAAGAGAAAGCAGAAGAGGAAGGAAAAAAAAGCATCAGAATGAGATTATTATGAGGAAAAATGCATTTATAAAAAGCCTCTTAACGTCACAGGGGAACAGAGGGGAACCTTTGGTAGAAGAAAGTGGAATTTAATACTGTATGTGGTGTTTTGCTCACTGAGACGCTCAAAAGGAAGCTACTGTAAGCAATGCTATTTTACAGGAAGTATCCGTCACTTGTAAAGAAGCCAAATAAGCATATCGGATTCTGCATATTCTTTGACCCAGCTATATGTTTGAGAGAAATAGCTAGGAAGCTAGGAAGCTAATAGAAGGGAATGCTTAACATTGGAGATGAGATATGAGAGTAATCCAGGCGCTATCATCCATTTACTCATCCCATACAATTATCTGTGTCTCCTTCACCCGTCGCGTATCACTGAAAGCAAACCTGTGGATCCCTTTAAAAGGTTAAAGGGGTTGAAGACATGGTGAAGAGACAAGAAGAAAGGACATTTATGTTTCTTTCTGAATAACGAAGAAGAAACAAATATCTGCCAGTAATGAATTATTCATCCACGCTTGTGATAATGCAGCGCTTTGTTTTGTTTTGTTTATCCTGCCATCAAACTGCCCCCCGAACCCAGGGAGCCGTGTTCTCTGAAACCGGTTTCCTCGGTAGCCGTAATCAGATTTCTGGAGCCCGAACTTGTACTTGTGTTCTCTTCCCCCGGCCCGACACAATGAAGTGCATCGCCGCACGGCTGACTGAACACTAAAGGCTTCGCGCGGCAAATTGTGTCAAACATTCCTCATCGCTGCTGCTGCTGCTCCTCCTCATCCTCCCCCTGTCAATGATATTCTCCTCCTAAACTTTAGTTTAATGAATCTTCAATACAGAGGCGCCTGGGCCGCAAATCAAAAAGGTAAGCTCGTTGATTGATGCCGAATTTCCTGCGGAGCCGCCGCCGCCGCCGCTTCCCCGATCCCGGGCTTAAAGGCCCACTGAATAAGGCCCGTCGGTCCTCGTCTCATCTCTTCTGTGCAGTCGCACATGACACCTTAACTCATCCCGCAAAATGTTTGACAAATGATTGGGGCTCTCAGAGGAAATTACAGGAATGGAGGGGCTGATTCATCACACTATGTAACAGCAGAGACGTTTTTTTTTCCCTTCTTCTCCGGCACTCTTATCTCATTTTTCCGTCTTTGATTATTTTCCAATGCTGCTGCTCTGAGTCGCCCAGGCCTCAAGGCCAAGCACTTCTACTATTTAAACTATATTATCTCTCCAAACCAGGGGACCAGTGCTCTTCTTAAAAGCAGCTTTGTTTTGGCATCCGTCTTCATTGGGGTGAGGTAAAAAAAAAAAAAAAAAGCCATGTTCGGAATTAAAGGCAGTTGAAGTTGTGAATATTTTACATCAGTCACCTGAAAATGCCTCGCAAACAAATATACCCCAGAGGGCCCTTCCTCCATTCATCTCAATCAGATGGGTTTTTAGCAGCACTTTGGTTCAGTGGAGGCTGCCAAATCAGCTCAACGTCCTCTTGCCAATTCACTTTCTAAAATGTACAGTTTTATCTCCGATGGACTGTATAGAGGGGCATCAGTGAGAAGGAGTCGATGAAAAATGGGCAGCGGCTCAGGAAAAGGCGAGCAACTTAGCGCTGCAGCTGCAGCTACATCGTCAGAAAGAAGGATATAGACCCGTATCTTTCTGCCAATGGATCGCTACTTGCTAATGGCTGCTTAATGTAGCGTGTACAAATTAGTAACAAAAAACAAAAAACTTTGAGATTGCATGTCAGAGTGTTATACTGGGAAACAGTTTTCTTCAAAATCATTCTTTGTGCTTTGTTTACAGAGAAAGGGTCGACCACGTAGGCCTTTCGGTGCATGTTGGTGCACGTAAGCTAGCAAAAGGGCTACCGCTCTGCACTGTTCTTATAAGGCAGATACAGATGATAGCGCCCCTCCCTCCCGACGAGGTCGTTACGCTAATTTAGCCCCCCACCGTCCAGCTCTGCCTGAGGTGAACAGTGTTAACTACGTGAGCACTGCTGCTGCTGGGGCAGCCGTCGCTACAGTGAGAGTCAAGAAGAGGCAGACCACATGCTCTGAATCTAGTTTTGAGCCCCTTTAAGTGGTTCAAGTCAGCGGTCCCCAACCACAGAGTAGAAATGTGATTGATTATTAAGGACGGAGAGACGTTTTATTAAAAATGGATGAATCTGGGCATTCAGTTATGGAGTAGACTGGAATAAAGGTTTAAGTTATGGAGTAGACTGGACTAAAGGTTTAAGTTATGGAGTAGACTGGACAAAAGGTTTAAGTTATGGAGTAGACTGGACTAAAGGTTGAAGTTATGGAGTAGGCTGGACAAAAGGTTTAAGTTATGGAGTAGACTGGAATAAAGGTTTAAGTTATGGAGTCGACTGGACATACAGAACACACGTTGGGTGTTGTTGTCTCCCATCACCCCACGACGGGATCAGCTCGTTGCAGAAGAAACAAGCTCAGTGTAATGGGAGGTGTATTTTTATGCACTTTATATTTGTTTTCATGCCGGTCGTATCATTTCATTACATCATATTTATTGCATGATATTTATTACGTCATATTTTTTTGCATACATCGTGAAGGCCGGCCAGTGGAAATACTGTCTTACACAAAATTGGTAAGTGGGGCAAACAACGTTGAGGACCGCTGCTTTAAAGTCAGTAAGGAAATAAATGCCTCACCAGGTCTAGCTTTTCTTATGTCAGGATGTCCTGTTTACTTCAGTTTTTATATTATTGTAATGCGTCAGAGAAAACTAACACATTTTGTAAACATCCCCTTCAAAGAACCAAGTTTTCAGTGGTTTCTGACATTTAGTAGACCATGGTTAATATAAAAAGAAAAGATGAATGTTTCAAGCTTTAGTCCAACATAACCATTGACATTAGTGTTACTGACAATGAATCAATGGAGACACATGGTTTTCTCTAGCAGATTAATGCTCCCATTAATTAACATCCGTAACTTTAGATCTGGGGATGACCCCTGAGCCGGATCGCTCATGAAGACTGAGCTGGACCCAAACAAAATTAGTATGTTGAACTTCAGCTCATTCTCCATACACATACATGTCAGAATAGAACATTCATGAAGATACAGTAAAAGCAATGCATGAGGTTGATTAGTCAGCTGTGTTTGGGGGTGAATACATCCAACAATAAAAGAAAGTCCCACTGCTGAGACATGCGTTATCACCGCAGACAGAAGAAACAGACTGAAGAAGCCGACAGTGTCTCAGATGGGCGTTTCTGGCAGCTTGTGGATATTACCTACATTCCGTGACGTTAATCTGTTGTTTACCACAAGCAGGTGTAAACACATTAAAGCCGCGTGAGGAACAAAGATTCCTCAGAGAAGCACCGAGAGCTCCGTCTGCACTGTGAAGGGCAAACTCGGCCAATTCAATTAATTCAGCTTGATAACAACTGACAGAGTGATGAATGAACACACTCTGCAAAGCAGCGAAAGATGCAAGGTGATATTTACATCTTGAGCATATATATCTTGATATGCATAACATGCCTTTCCATATAAGTGCATGTGCACGGATGAAAGTGATCTCTGGTCTTGCTCGAACTATCATCCTCAGGGCGTGTGCCCTGTGTCCATAGGTTACTCCCATGTCATATCAAAGTGCATGCAATGCCATATTAGAGAGGAATACGTTATATGGTTAATCATGAAGGATGTCAGTCAGTTTATTTACTTGTATAAAGTGTTTGAATTACATGGAGATGCTTTTCACATCAAGGCTATTATTTTGTAGTCGTGCACTGGATGCCGGCTGTGGGACGCTGGCTTCCAAAGTGCGTGAAGTGGCACCCATGGGTGCCCTAAGGAAAAGCCGCTGGCACTCATGGTGCTCATTGCGCAATGGTGTTCATTGACTTTTTTTTTTACTCTTTCAAATAATTCTTCAAAAAGGACATTTACATATTTCATATGACATCTATAGGCATCAAAATGCTGTTAAATACACTGCCCTCGTTGCAGCTAAAAAGCAGCTCACTCCCGGGGTCTAAATTTCATCGTACAAAAACAGGTTTCTGAGCACAAAGACAATAAAACGCCAAAACTCAGAGCAAGCAATGGAAACACTTGTCGCTGGAAATGTAGTTCTAAGAAATGCTGATACATCTCACACACACACTCACAGACAAATAGACCTGAGCTGAGCAAAGCGACGACACTGAAAGCCACTTGAGAGAGTGGTACCACACAAGAATGAGCCAATCTGCAGAGAAGAGATGCCCTGAAATGACATGTTCATGTTAACATGCCTGAGCCCTCTAGCAGGCATGCACTCTTGTCTGTCCAGAGCAAAGGGCGATGTATTCCACAGAGGGATGATGGAAGGATAAACACACACACAAAAGCATTGAACTTTACCACGAAAGACTGCTGTTTTCTACAGCAAGTCAACACAGATTTATCACATTGTTATTAATGATGATGAAGCTATAATGTGACCTTAAAACCCTCTGGGGTCCTCGCCCGCCTAGAAGCGGGATATGATGTTTATGCAATGTTTCTATTCATGAAGAAATTTAGAGTTAATCACAATTATTCCCTAACGAAGTAGGCTTGCGGTCAGTGATTTGGAACGATTTTGGAAAACAGTGACAAGCCAAAGTTGTCCTGTTGATAGCAAGCAGAAAGAAGAAGAAGAAAATCCTTCCAGAAGGCGTAGACGAGCAGCATGCTGGAATCTTTTGGTTTCATTTGGCCGACCAGCATGAGAAACTAGTTCGGCGATGGTTCCAAGTAAGTTCAAGAGACATCTTGAGAAAATTCCCCACGTCGCCAACTAAGATATGTTAGTGCATGTTGTTATCAGCTTTAACGTTTGAAACAGAATTATGAATACACTTTAGCCAATAAGGATACATATTCCTTATTTAATGTAGCAAAAATATGAAGCACTCTGCATTAAAAGTGGAAACAGGGGAAAGGCAGTTTCCTGGTTTAAAAAAAAAAAAAGACCCCTGCAGAAATATTTGGCTCATGGTTTTCAGATCTAATGCAAAGTAAATCTACAAAGTAGAAGAGATTTTCAAACTAAAGATTTTCTCTCGATAATTGTCCCTTTTAGTACCGTGAAAATATGTGTTCGGAGAAGTTTGGCTCCATAAGTGACCTGAGGTAACCGGTGAAACTATCCGTACTGCCGCTGGGTTTTTTTGGCTGGAACATTAGGTGAGGTCTTAAAATGCATTCACTATGAAGGGTTCATTAATTAAAAATGGAAAGAAAGCAGCTGAAGTTCATCATTCCCTATAGAGGGTTCAGTCTGCTTTATGTCCTTAAGATTATGTTTTAATAGTCTGCAGCATGAGGACATTCTGCATATGAAGCAGGCCGGGGTGGCCCACTGAGGGCCTGTTGATGGGTCGCCAACTGCATACAGTAATTGGAAGTAAGTGGTAAGTACTTGGCAGGTATTACTGTAGAGTAATATATATATATTTTTTAATTTCCAAAACGTATTCCCACTGGAAAAGCACACACACCATCGTTATCTCAAAAACATAAACTTATAAACAGCAATAATATGTTTTGTTAACTGTTAGTTTTTCTATTATTTGAGTCCTGCCCAAGCGGCATTAATGGCTCCTATCAGAAAAATGTACAAAGCTTCACAAAAACTTTACTATGTGGATGTTATAGCATTCATTATGCACTGTCAGACAATAGGGGTCAATATTTCATCGTAAAGATCTCATAACATTCTGTTATCATTATATTGTTTTATATAAACTGCAGTGTCGTGTAGGTCAGTAGTTTAATGACTGTAAGTCTGTAATGTTTGCCAGTAAAACAATATAATGGTTAAAGGGGTGTAAACTGAATCCTAAAGACTAAAAGGAGGAGACTACATTCACAGAGACAGGAATAATTTGTAAAAAACTGGACCTGATTAGGAGGCGATAATAGCTTGTCTAATTAAAATGAGCCACGCCTGAGAATTGTTGGTTCTTTATTGAAATGCGACATACTGGCCATGGTTTCATTCATTATTTAGCGAATGAACAAAATCAAGAATCTTTGATTTGAAAACAAAAACAATAATCACGGGGAAGATAATTAAGAAATGTTTATAGAATGAAACAAAAACAACAACAGTCTTCCCATGAAATGGCTGTAAATTAAAACGATAGTACCAATTTCAATCTCTGGCAAATGAGTATGTGTTTGCTTGTTTTTTGATTGAGGGGCAAGCTTTTGTGTTACCTTGATGGCTGTGGAGGCGATCTGGATGTGGTGCAGCTTGTGCAGGGTGCTCTCCCTGTCGATGAAATAGGAGGCGGCCAGCTGGTGCAGAGCTTCCAGAGTCACAGCTGTGCCATTGGAGTCACTCACTTCAGACGTCCGACTCAACTTCCGCTTGTCCACAAAGATCATTAATGACTCTTCCCCTGTGAATGCGCACACAGACACACACGGGCACGTCATTAATGACTCATCCCCTGACAACGCAGACTCAAAATGTTCTCAGTGAAGCCGTGATACATGGTAACACATTAACACACACAGGCAGATACATTGAGCCCCAGATTCACTCCAAACGAAACCTTCGGAGGACCACGTACTGACGAACGGAGGAAAGAGCTAAAGATCAGTGGAGAAATCCTTTCTAACAGCATTAGGTTTTATAGGGAATGTGCTTTTTTTCAATTTTGAGATGCATTAGAACAAACATTCAGTGCAGTGGTTCTCAAACCTTTTTTTGTCACGCCCCACTTTGGAGGAAGCAAAATGTTCGGGCCCCACTGCTCCAACAACGATGGAACGACATGGTCCAACTTTTTGAGACTCCTCTATCCGTGCTTTTTTAATTAATAGATTAAAGAAAATTGAAATCCCTTTCAAGTAAACCAGATTGCTCCATCATACAAAAACTAATAACATGTGCAATCACTTTGTTAAAACAATGCAAATAAAGTTATATATGTGCAAAAAAATTACTCATATATGGCAAAAAGATTACCAAGGAAGTCGGTTGGGTCCCTGTTTTCTCCCCATAGTTTCATGTTGAAGCGTCCTTGAGCAAGACACTGAAGCCCCAGTGCTTTACAGCAGCACAAAGCTCCTTGATCACTAAGGATCAGTGGCGTCCCGAGGCTAAAACATTCGGGGCTAAAGCCCCGGATGTTTTGATCACATCCTCAAATTACGGTTATATCATGTGGATGCTTCCACAGTGTTTTTAGACAGGTTTGAGTAACAATTATAAATATTTATATTTTTGAAAGCCACTGCTTTGGTTTTGGCAGGAACACCTTCAGGTCGCACAAGACGTCATTCACCCAAAACAGCAGCGTCAGGCAGCAGGCGCACTTCACAACAGCAAGTTGTTTTTTGTGACAACAAGATGTCACAAAAAAAGATTTCGATGTTTTCCCCCCAAAGGTGGTCAGGAATTAAAGAGGTCATGGGAATAGAAATTATTTAAAAATGTATAATTTCGAAAAGAGTGTTGCAGCTGGAACTACTGGAGGGATGTGGCTGCTAGTTGGTATTACATCGAAAAACAACTTTCTGTTATTATTAGCATCTGTCTGATTAATCAGTTAATTTTTTTTCAACTTTGCCCAGCCCTAATATATATATATATATATATATATATATATATATATGTATATATATATATATATGTATATATATATATATATATATATATATATATATATATGTATATATATATATATATATATATATATATATATATATATATATATATATATATATATATATATATATATATATGTGTGTGTGTGTGTGTGTGTGTGTGTGTGTGTGTGTGTGTGTGTGTGTGTGTGTGTGTGTGCCTTAACACTGGCTTGAGGCGAGGTTATATTAGGCCACTGATGTACTTTCTTTTTAATTGCAACTCATGATGCACTTGATTGCCTTTCCAGTCTATTTTAAATACTGTTGGTGATGCTTTGAGAGTTTGTGCACAAGAGACAAGGGATGAAAAGAGCCAGCAGAGGAGCTGAGGGAAGATTGTGCAGCAGATAGCCACAGGAGCTTTGCTGCGCACTACACTTGTCTGGCTAACTTACATCTATTGTTGTGGAGGATCCTCTGACATTTCTGTTTCACAACTCCAAACATAGATTTTACATGTTGAATCAGGGAATATGTGCTAAGACTAAGCAACAAAGAACCCCACAGTCACAGCAGAGGCAACATTTAATCAAATATTTAGTTGTTTGAGCACACAAGAAAGATTTTTTTCTTCTTCAAAGATTACTCTCATGACAATTCTCCTTCATCTGAATTTGACAGCCACAAGGATGGACGTGTAGAGAGAGCTCCCAATTTAGGACACGGTGGTCAGGGATATGAGATGCTACTTTTGGAAATAGTCCCTTGAGTCCTTTCTACTCTTTTTATGCATATTCACAACATAGTTTATCAAATGTATCACTGCCTGTCTATGATGTTTCAATGGATGATAGACTGTAGGAAGTCACCAAAGTAAAGATCTCAAGAGTTGAACAATTAGTAACTACAGTATAGTTGCATTGTGTTTGGTTATGTTCCTCAACATGTTTGTCTTGGGCCACACGGGCACGCCTAACATCACCGGTAAACACTTCCTGATCCCTCGTGTTATGGCAGGTTAATGAAAGGATGTTTTATTTACCTCCCAGTGTGGCGGAGAGCAGAAAGTGGGTTCCGTACTTCCTGATGATGTTGTCCGTGATGGCGGCCAGACCGGGCCTCCTGCCCAGCTGCCTAATGGTCTGGAGGAACTCAGGGTCCAACGGCAAGGAAAAGCCATTGTTCTCCTGCCTCTCCAGGGCCAAGCTGTTCACCTTCCAGCGGCCAAACTCCCTGCAATGTCACAGAAACACATGCAAAGAGTGAGTAAAGGACACGTATGAATGCTGCATGCAGGCACATTTGAGAGATGGGCGCGGGTTTACCAGACACCAGGCATTATGTGGACAATGCAGGGTTTAAATGCTGCAACCTGAAAAGGTTGTTTTTTCTGCGTTTTGAAAAGGTGCAATTTTGTGATTTAAAATTGGACAAGGCACAGCTGGAGTCTCTCACGAGGAGGTTCATATTCAGGTCTTTTGCTTGCCAAATGTAAAATATGTTGTGAACAAGTGAATCTTGTGCTCAGTTGTTTGTTTGTTTACATGAATGCGTCACAATGTTTTCTCTGTGGTGCAAAGCATTATGTTACTAGGGCTGCAACAACGCATCGATAAAATCGATACAAATCGATTATCAAAAAAGTTGGCAACGAATTTCATGATCGATTTGTTGTGTCGCGCGATTGTTACGCCGCTCAATAAGTTGCGGAGATATTTGAGTATTGAACAAAACAGCAGACTGAAGGTCCAGGAGGTTCTGGTGCAGCCCTGTATCCTCTCGTATGTCACTGCACGTTGCATGTACAATAACTTAACAGCTAGGCTAACCGTTGTCGTTAGCTCGCTAGCTAGTCGTTCATTCCCCGTGTTTGAGCTGTTGGGTTAGATAACGTCTTCTTTTTAAAATACAGCGGAGGCTTCAAGAGAAGCAACGCGTAAACATCTCCTTTGAGGTGCAGAACACAGACCTGCATTCAACAGTCTGATATAACGTGGCTTCATGCAGAGGAAGTGTTGCTGGGATTTGTAGTTCCATATCTAATGAACAACCTTTGTTTAGGTAAAGTGCAGTCCGTAAGTTATCCGTTGATACATTGAGTGTTTACTTCTGGAATATTATCTCTTATTCTATGAGTTCTGAGTGTGTGTTTGTGCATGTCTGTGAGAGTGTGTGTGTCTGTGCATGTGTGTGTGTGTGTGTCTGTGAGTGTGCATGTCTGAGTGCGTGTGTGTGTCTGTGAGTGTGCATGTGTGTGGAGAACAAGTTATGACGTTCAAAGAAATCCTGTTAAGTTTTCTGATTTGTATTTCTTTATTTTTTATTAATTCTTAATTTTTCAGTTGTTTTGCACTGTGAATTTGCACAGTCAGTTCTGCTTTTGTAATAAAAGGTTGCAAATTAATGCTTTAAAATTATTATTTTTTCATCCGATTAATCGATCAATCGAAAAAATAATCGACCGATTAATCGATTATTAAAATAATTGTTAGTCGCAGCCCTAAAAAGTTACATTATTGAGACATACTTTACATAAAGACAAAACATACAAATGTCCTTATAGATTCAAACACCTAAATAAAACATAATTGTATGTCAATTTGTGAAAAGCTGTACAGGGACCTAAAGTAAAGTGTTGCTGATGAATGGCCTCATGCCATTTCTACCTCCAGCTCGCAGGATTGCTTTGCACCATATTGAAAAACCTTGTATTTCTCTGGCGATTTTAAATAATAGCTCAATCTTTTCTCATCTCGAGTCACTATTGGAGGCTCCGCGGTTGGGCTATAATCATGGATGGAGTCTTGCTGCTTTCAGGGCCTCTTTTGGAGGAAAGAGACTTCATCTGAAGCCGTTTGATATTCAGCCTGGCCTTGGAGCATGCCAGCTGCCTTTATCTACCAATTGCAGACAGAGTGCTGCTGCTTGATGCATAGATTAGCGCCATTCAAATGTAGCTGGTTAAAAAAAAACAACATGGTTTTACACCTCGCGAGCAGGGGAGAAATGCAAGACCTTTCAATTATTGTTGGGCAGGTGGTTACTTGTCTTTTGGGAAAAAGGACCTCAAATCCGACATGAATTTTGAGTTTGTTTTCTGAGGCTGCAATAGGTGAGATTAGCATGCGGAAACACACCACGGTATGTCAAAGAGTGGCTGCAACACAAAACATACCGCTTTGTACCCGAAAAAACAAATCAAACACTTGGTTCTGACTTGATTACAGTTGTTTTACAAATACAATCAGCAAAGAATTCATTCAACACTCAACCATTCAATCAATGTTTGTATTATCTTCATTTGATTGAACGTAGATGCGGTCCGGAAGACGCTGAAACAAGACAGACTGGCAGTCTCCGCCTGTCTTGATTTTCTGCTTTTTCAAAGTTACAGTTTATTGGTCAACATGACAGTTGCCTCTCCGGAAACTAAGAAATTGCTAACAAACAAGGGCGAAGAATGGGTTACGGGTTACGGGTGGCCGAAGGTATCCGCTTGAAAACATGGTCGAATCTACATCCAGGACATGGTGAAAGCATACACCCCCAAGCTCGTTCACTCCACTCGGCTTTTGCCAATCGGCTTGTAAACACAAACACTGATAAACACTCAACAAAGTCACGACAGTTTACTGTCCTGGCTTCTAGACGGTGGAATGAGCTCCCCATTGACATCAGGACAGCAGAAAGTTTCTACATCTTTCTGCCACAAACTAAACACCGTAGTAGCACTTCAGTAGCACTTAAATGGCTTAACTTTCTTGAACAAATTATACTTTCTTGATTTGTGTTCTGAGTTTGTAGGTTGAATGCACTTATTGTAAGTCACTTTAAATAAAAGAGTCAGCTAAATGAAAGATATATGCAGACATGGAGCAACATTAACGTTGCCTTTCTTTCAACTGACTGAATAAAAGTCAATGTATTAACTCGCCTTTAAACTTTTGTTTGGTCTCAACCAACTCCTGAGAAAATATCTGGTTTATTAGCTGCTATATGCTGCTTTTTTTTTAGTGGTTTAGCAGTTTGGTGTGATGGGCAGGTAGTGTGCAGTGGGTTCATCAGAGCTTGGGTTAGGGTTTCCGGCTCCTGATCTAAACATAATGAGGGCAATGGGACCGAACCACACAGTAAAGGTTGATTGAAGGTGGTGTCTCTTACATTAGATACATTAAATTGTCTAGTTTTTTGTCATTGTAAAGGTATTTCATTCACTGGATAAGCCAAAAAAGAGGACGGCGCCATCACGTTATTATATCTATATAGAGTCTCAATAGATTTTTCAGAAAATGTGCAATATGCCAGTGACAATTTTCAATCTCATCAGCATTACATTATCTATATCACCGCCCCCCCATGCAGCATCCCATGCATACTAATGTGCTCCTCCGAGAGGCAGACACAATCTATTGGGAATGCAAGAGTGCTCTCAAGTGCACAAAGTGATATTGTAGCTTCAACACTGTTTTTACAGTATAATACTGACAACCGCTGCATCCCTGGAAAACGCCTCTAATGATAATGAGAAATAAAATTCCTCAAACAATTAAAAACACTTGCTCGCAAACGGGAATTTTGTGTTTCCGGATGTCCGTCTCTGTCTTACATAAATAAAGCCCCCCAACACCGTACCCCTCATGCGAAGACACTTGCCCCCCACACACACAGTCACACACACATTCACACACCCCACAGCTGCTATCATCGAAACAAAGCTGCCCTTGCCGCAACAACTTTGCTATCGCCCAGAATATCCCAGAACCCCCTATGGGCGCGGGCCAGCTGCCAATCAATTTCTCACCAATAACAATGACCCCCTGAGAAAAATACAAAACTGAAAACAGCTCATTAAGGCCCGTTTCATGTCTGCGTTTCCCTGTAACGAGCAGCCATTAGTGCCTCTCTGCGTCCGCTGGGGCCGGCTGAAGAACCGAGCGGCGGAGAAAGAGAAAGAAAAAAGGAGGAAGAACTTAACTGTGATCGACACACAAAGCCTCGCTATGCTGCCCGCTGACGGACGATTAGAACCGGTGCCGCCGCTAAACCGTAGGATGAGACGCACACACACACACACACACACACACACACACACACACACACACACACACACACACACACACAGAAATCGAGGGTTAAAGACTTCTATTCAACCTTATCTGCACGCCTCGCACATATGGCATTTTTTTATTTTATGGATGACTGCAGGATAACTTCATTATTAACTCTTCTCACACACACACACACACACACACATACACATACAGGTTTATCTCACCCGGAGCTCCGAGCAGCAGGGGGCTCGCCGCACTTTTTTACCCGTCGGCACCCCCTCCGAGCAGGCTGGAGCGCCATGCACCAGGAGGTGAGGAGCTGCAGGGTGATCAAAGCGCAGGCGGGGGGAGGGGGGTCATATCCTGCGAGCTGTCCATCACAGCACAGGTGTCTCAGATCCATCACAGCGTTACAGGCAGCCTGAGGGTTGCAGCTCGGTGCCCAACATAACAAATCAAGGAATCAAACGCGGTGAATAATCCGGCGATGCAGTTAAAAACACGCTGCCGAGCATAGCGATGCAGATCGTGTCAGTTCAGAGCGGCGCGTGACTGAGCGGGCTCAGGGAGTGTCTGCTATTGCTGATTGTTATCCCTTGAGGCATGTTAACAGGAACATTATCGTAAGAAAATTAAATGCTACACACATGACACATCCTGGTGTATCTTAATAACAAGAGAGCACATACTAAATCAATTTTCAATCTGAAAAAAATGGAAAACTGCCTCTCAGCTCAAAGGAGCCTTCTGTAATGCAGTTAAAAGATAACGACTGTAGAATACAAGCAACTCGCTTATACGACTTTTCTTTTTCTTTTTTAGAGTTCCATCAGAATTTTATAGTGGAACTGTGTTATATGATATTGTTGTATACCAAAGGAACAATTACACAGGCACTGGCCCACATACACTATTGGTGAAATCAGCCTCAATGTCATTATTCTTGGTGAAAAAATACCCAAGGGTGTGTCTATATAAAGGCCTTCTGCCTGACCCTTTTGGTTAATAAAAAGCCCACGAGCGATGTTATGACTGCTTCATAATTCTGTAAAATGTCTTGAAACCATCCAGGGCCTCACAACAGCTTTTAAACTTCAGGCACAAAACAAGCTAAACTAGGTTAATGTCATATGTAACTGAGGAAAATATGAAAAACTCAAGTAATTGATGCACAACACCGAACCTCCGTGACACGGAAATTGAGTTTGCGCAGAATAATCACAGCTACTGACATTGCCACCGTGTCAGATTAAATTGTGTGAGGTCAAAATGTCAAAAAATGTCTTCCATATGTGCACACACAATTTTCCAAACAAGTCAATTATTTTTTATATAGACATATGTATCGGCATAATTTAGGGTTCAAATACTTCATTGGCTGCACATTAATTAGTCGAGCATGAACGACCTCTATGACTCCAATGTGAGAGGAGCTGTATTTAACATTCAGAGCATCAATATAGCAGGCATTTGAACGCCCCAAGAGAACATTTGAATTTCTCAGAGAAAGAAAAGGAAGAAGAAAAAAAAAAACAGATCCTCAAATTGTCTGTGCGGGGGTTCAGATTATTTGCATGTATACAGAGTTCTAAGCAGCAAGCTTGTTCCCTCTGAAGACGAGTTTTCTTCCATCTCTCGTTTCCTCGCTGTTTTATTCAGACATCGAGTGATGACTTTACAGCAGTTAGGACCAGATACTTTTTCATCCTAAAACTCTGGATTCAAACTGTGATGTACAAATGCACAATATGTACACAATGTAGACACTGTGAACTGCAAAACAGGCATTGTTTTACTTCTATTCTTATGTAATTATGCTTATTTATTTTGAGCCTATCAGTGGTTTACAGGAAGTTAATTGCATCACTGACAATATACGCCAACAATACTAGAATTAATGTGTGTTATTGAGGTATCATTTCTGTATTTATGATGGACTTGAGAGCAGCTACTTCTTCATAGACACAGGTCACTCGTTACCAGGGTGATTTGGATACCAGGGTGAAGGGCAGACAACTGGAGCTCCTTCTGCCTGTGTATGTGCGTGTGTCTGTTTGTGTCTGTTTGTGTGTGTGTGTGTGTGTGTGTGTGTGTTTGCCTCTAATTTCACAGTATGAATGCTGTATTAATGCAGTATTAATCCTTTATTTAATTCAGTAACATCTCTGACTTTCATTGCACAATAGAATCCTGTTACATATTAGGAGTTTTAAAAACAGACAACCCTTGCTCCTGGATACACTTTGCAGTACTAACAGAGGAATTTAACACTGGTTTCTTATCTCGAGTCCCTCATGGCACAAGGTCTAAGCAACCAAAGCACTTAATGCCTATGTGAGGAGCTTTACCTGGTTACCAAACAGTCTCAATGTAATAGAATTGCCTCTATATGACCTATTAAAGCAAACGAGACCATCAAGAAGACGATTGGCTATTTTTTAAGTTATTGTCATGCTTGTCATTGTTACCACGGCACAAAATAAGAAAAAAAAGGATGCAGGTTGGTTCAACAGAAACTCCTTCAACCCAAACTCCAGCGGGGATCTCCAGCAGTGCTCAGCCCACCGCGGACCGACCCGGGACCGGCTTCCCTGCCATCTCCGGCTATAGAGAAGACGCCTCTTTCAGCCAGGAGCGGAGCTTTGCTCCCCCGGTTCAGCAGGGAGCCAACACCGACACCCCGCTGCTTGAGGCCCAGGGTGCATTGCTGCTGGGCCAGCTCGAGGGAAGGGAGGCAGGGGGGTGCCGGGACTGCACAGGGACAGATTGTCAGACCCCTGCTGCATCTAATGAGAGGCTTTATGAACTGAAGCTGGTGCTATCGATGACCACGGGGACCAGAATAAACTATATCCAGTACTATTGTTATCTCACTGTGGACTTTTTCAATATTTAAGGACCTCAGTGTTTCTCTAATAATACCCTAGAGCTGTGAGTGCCAGAACAAAACTATGAATATAAGTATGCTGGAGCAAAACATTGCCAAATATGTTCAGAATCAATATTTTGCAGCTTGCCGGATACGGATAATTGGGAACGTTTCCAAAATAAATATCCATGCAGCATTTATTTTAAAGTAGTAGTACTTAAACCAGGAGATACGGTTGACCCTGGAACATCGATAATCAGCTGCTACAAAATACTAATCGCATGTGTTCAAATAATTAAAGGTCTGGGAGGACTGCATTCAGTTAAATAAGAGAAAACAGGAAAGAGGAATACAAATGGCTTCGGATGAAAGACAATTATTTGAAATGGATTGCATTGTGTTTTTTGTTGATGCACAAATAATGGTGGAAAAAAACATCCAACCTACATTTACCTCACCATGATAGACAAACATTTGCTTACCATCAAAAAGGCCCAAAAGAACACATGTGTGAGTGTATAGTTGACTTACCCCAGATACCAAAATAACCCATTGTGAAAAACAGTGGGTTGATGTAGATTCAATGTTATTTCAAGGACCTCCCCAAAGAGAATTAGGCAAAATGAGAGAAAAGTCCTTCATGCTTCATTCAGGAAAATACAGCATTACATTTATTTTGCAAGACCTTGTGAGCAAACTTTAGTTGTTTTTTTCTTCTTTTCTCGCTTTAATCTGACGTGACATTGTTCCTCCTAAATATTCATGTGCCATTAGCAACATATACATTATTTAAGAAATGAAGAATAACATCAAAATAAATATCACTTTCCTGAAAGTCAACTTCATCGTGGCATTCATGAACTGTGTTAATTGAGCTTCTGATGTTAAAGAGGAGAGCTGGAAACCTAAATAAGAGATGGGGGTGTGGTGGGAGGGGGGAGATGGAGAGACTTGTGTCTTTTAATAATCCGCCCACGGAAGCAAGGGGGAACGAAAGTAAGATCAAGACGAGGGGAGAGAGAGTAATGATGTACTTAATAGCCGCTGGTTGTGAACGCTTCACCAAATTGCCAACAACAGTTTTTCCAACGACATCAAACAAACATCAGACCATTAATTTGTGAAAATCCTATTAAACCAGCCGAGAGGTTCTTTAAACAAAACAGCACACTGTTTCATACTCGGTTCGCTTTTTTTCCCTGCCTTTGATACTTCTTAGTGTTCCTTAAGTACACGTTTCATATACTGGAGAACTACCTAAGACTGTGAGCATTGTCGCAGACGTTCGAACTTCATTGGAGGGTGAGGAGGAAACTTCCCACCGTTGCCGCCCAAGTTATTTTCATCATTTGCCCCTGCTTCACATTGTTATTCTCAATTGTTTGATATTTTGAATTAATTAAAAAACTATATTATGGAGGAAAACATTCACTAGGTAATGCTGCTTTCAAGTTACCAGCTCAAGTATTTCTCTCAAGGGTATAGGCTTATAGGGAAATATTAAGTGGCGTTAGAAGCGGTTGACCGGTTTGATCACCACTAAGTGGCCGCAGTAATTATGAGGGCAGTAAAGGAGGAAGTCGCGTGATAAAGCGAGCAGATAGAGGCAGATGGATGCATCAAACAAACACAGAATTTCATCCAGGAGACCGACTCTCATGTCCTAAGTAAAATCATGACTTTATTTCAACTTATTTTAACCCAAACCAATTAGTTTTGTTGCCTTAACCTAACATTTTGTTCCACTCATGCTCAGTTTCCTTTTCACATCGTGATGGAGCAGTTTCTCCGTTCTAAAGCCTCAGAATGGAAGTGATGACCACTGACCTCGTCCATTCAAACCTTTTCCCAAATGTTTTTGGGAAAAGGTCACGGTGGACGACTTGGCATACTGACACCTTTAACACACTCACAATCTTCCCAGGAAAACATAATTGGTAGTCCTCACGAGGAAAAAAAAGAAAAAAGACCAATTGCTCTGAACATTAATATGAGCGTTCTACACGGCCTGCACTACCTGGTTGGCATCAGCTGCTTTATTCAAGCTTCACCATCATTTATCAGCTGCTTGGCTACCAGATGAGTTACAATCATGTGTGTACAAGCTACACAGTGGCCTAATAACCTGACACTTCTCACTAATTACCCCGTTGATACGCTGCTTCCCTCTCCACCGCCTCAACCTCCTCCTCCTTATACATTATGATGCTGGTACTGTTGACTAGTGGTGTGTGTGTGTGTGTGTGTGTGTGTGTGTGTGTGTGTGTGTGCGGTTTCAACAAACCATCCTTGCTACTTTGACCCTTTGAGAGCCCCACTCAAGCAACAGGGCCTTTTGCATCAAACGGTATAACTATTTGCTGCAAATAGTCACTTCCTTTGGTAAATGTGTCTGACTGAACTGATTACTGCATATTCCAAAACACATTTTTAATGTTTCACACCTTTTTAAATAAACTTCATATAAAATGCTCTCTCTCTCTCTCTCTCTCTCTCTCTCTCTCTCTCTCTCTCTCTCTCTCTCTCTCTCTCTCTCTCTCTCTCTCTCTCTCTCTCTCTCTCTCTCTCTCTCTCTCTCTCTCTCTCTCTCTCTCTCTCTCTTAGCAGAGCTTTAACACCTGTGTTTTTTTTCTTTTTGAAAGAACATGAAAACAACAGCATGCCATTTTACCACATCTTAGCATACAGAGGTGATTTAAACTCAAGTCAGTTTTGTGAAAACGTGAAATAGTGCACAGCAGGGGGAAAAAATACAGCTAAATTGTTGTGGGAGGGCTAGTTTAGTTTAAAAAAATATCTAAAAAAAAGCAATTGCATTATTGATTTGCAGCCGCTATGAATTTCACTGCAGCTCTGATCACAGGAGAGAGAGAGAAAGAGAGAGAGAGAGAGAGAGAGAGAGGAGTTAAATTTACAGGAGAGTGTCTAACATGAAGACTGCTGATCCCTTTTGTGCTGCTATTTGTCATAACACTGTTGACAAGAGACTGCTCTTCACACGGAAAACAAGGAATGCCTGGAATCACATTGTGTACATAATGAGGCGTGCACATACTGTTAATACACGCTGTGCACGCACACTCACACAAATGGGGGATTGAGGAGCCACCAGCTATGCTAAATCCGACTGTCGCTTTCTGTCAATGACATGCCTGCATGGGCTTTTTAACATTATTATCACTGCAGCTGCAAACACAGTGTCACCGCCTACGTGCATGAGCTCCATTTGCTCTATCGCACCCTCAGTTGTTTAACACTTTAACAGTTGATATGCTTTGATATGTTGTTTTTGTCTCATCTGATCCTATTTTTAAGTTCATCATTCCTGTCAGTTATGATTACATATTGCGACGTCATCATTCTTTGTTGAGCTGCACGACCACGATGTTGCTTTGCATAATGTAATTGACATTTGCAATATTTTGGATCGCACTTTTATTTTATTTTTTTAACAGAAAACAAGAGCAAAATGTTAAAAGGGGAGGAGACAGAATAAAACTGTGTTTATGACATTTGTAATAAAATGTGTCATGACGCACAGACGTCAAAGACGATCAAAAGCATGGAAATGGTGTTTGGTGGCTCAAAACTCTCTCTCTCTCTCTCTCTCTCTCTCTCTCTCTCTCTCTCTCTCTCTCTCTCTCTCTCTCTCTCTCTCTCTCTCTCTCTCTCTCTCTCTCTCTCTCTCTCTCTCTCTCTCTCTCTCTCTCTCTCTCTCTCTCACTCACTCACTCACTCACTCACTCACTCACTCACTCACTCACTCTCTCTCTCTCTCTCTCTCTCCCTCTCCCTCTCTCTCTCTGTGAAGACAAACCAAAACACAAACTGTGCTATGACAAGCCGTTTTTGGTGATATGCCACTAATAATTCACAACTTCCTGTGAACCGAAAAGCTATCCTGCGCTTGACAACTCATGACACCACTTTTATTTCTGTTAAGTGTGGGTCGCATGCCTTTCTTTATTTCCAAACAAATCTAAAGTATCTCTATTTTTTAATGTAAAGCTGTTGATGTCCTTCAGTGGACAAAACAACCTCCCCTTTCCCAATGACCATAGCTCACCTGCCATCTGTATACCAGTGGCGGGCCACGGATTTTCTAGCCGGGCCTTCAGTGCCTCAACTGTTTAACATTATAAATTAGCAATAACTTTGAATTATTAAAAATAGATGTGATTCTGTTTAGGCGAGCAGAGAAGGCTCAGCACTCCCTGACGGCCCACCACTGCTGTATACCATGAAGCCAAACCGTGGACCTCTGGCCCTGATAACTCCCCCATCACACACTTGTCAGAAGCCATAAGCCGCACGCTTCATGAAGTCCTCGTCACTTCAACCGCTGCTGGTGATCAAGAATAGGAGGCTGCTCTCGCTTCTGTCCCGGAGACACATCCACCCTCTAAGTGGAGGACGATAGACCCGTCTCTACCACGAGGCATTCACTCACGCATGAGCGGACAACTGCAGTTCGATGGAAACTGGCTCTCGGTATGCACTTCTGCTTTCTCTCTGGGTCTGTTGTTTGCCGTGTTTTTGCAATCCATCTTCGCCATAATAATTCACCGACACTAAAATATTGATTCTACAGAAACAGGCCCATTGCAGTGAGGATCAAATACCGTCTACATTGTGCACAACAAGGTCAGATTTGATTTGGTTATTTATGCCAGCAAAGTGGAGGGGCAGTAAGTACTGGAATGCATTTAAAGAAACACGCCGGCAACAGGAAATGAAGTGTGAAATGAACCTGCATCGGCTAATTGTTTATGGTAATTATTCCGAGGCCAAATAGTCGGAAGAGCTTTATTTTATTTACCTTTTTTATACTTGCCCAGAAATCTCATTATCCCTAAACTGCTTGAAATTAGCAGAAAAACAAGCCAATGAGTCACCAGTTCACCTGTCAGGGAGGGTTACCGCGGCAGCCGCGATGCTGCGTGTGCATCGTCGTGGACACTTCCCAGGAAGTTCTCCACCGGATCAATTAGCTTCGCTGGAAGGTTCTCAGCTGCCTGGCATTCTCTGTCAGGGTTTAATTTACTACATGCCCGGCGTAACATTAGCAAGTGGAGAGAAAGAGAAAGTCGGATACGGTGCCCCCCCAAGAGAGAGAGGTTTGTGACGAGTATGATGGGTAAATAAATTCTACAGCTCCTCGAGGCCCAAGCCAAGTTCCGTGTCCCCCCCACTCCCTGAAGTTAGCGACATCTTTGGCTAAAATCCAGTATTTTTGCTCCACTTGAAAAAGTGAATTAATAATTTGCATTAATTGGCGACAATTCTTGTTGACAATTGACTGTTAAATGCTTAATTATCAGCATCCCTAGTGGAAGCCAGAGACTCCAGTCCGTGTCCCGGTCTCTTGTGGAACAAAGCATGAAAGCAAACTTTCCAACAAGTGCTCCAAAGTAAACAATAAACGAGGTTCATCATTTGCTTTTCACAGGGAAATATTGATCTAGCGTCCCAACCTGTTTGTCAGTGCCTTCCATAAAGCATCACAAAGTGGCTGATGTGAAAGTTTGTTTTGTTCAGGCACAGACACCACCAGGTTAAGATGGAGGGAATATCGGGGTGATGCTTTGAAGAACACAATGTTGACGTTTTATCTTGTGTGTAAAAGTCAAACACTTTGTCAAACACCTGTCCTCATTCCCGGCCTTTCAGATATGAGGTGCTCTGTCACACCTCGCATTCAAGAGGATTCTCAGGGATGCTTTGGGTCTGTGCATTACCGCCACCGATTGGCAAACCATCATACTGCATAGAGATGTAGTCACTCCCCTTTAGACATTTTTCATGAAAAAACTGACCCGTCCCTTTTGATTTGATAAATGGCACATGTGATGCGCTGCTGAACATGCATTGTCAGACCTTTTTATAGATTTGCTGACCGTTTTTTTTTTTTTTGTTGTTGCATTTATTGTCATCCTTCCAAGAGGAAAAACGCCTTCCCCGATCGATTAGCCGGTGGAACGGTAACAACATGACGCCGCCGGGGAGAGCTCCGCTTTGCCTCAGGCCTCGCTGCCTCAGCTGTCGGGGGCTGGACCCACAGCGGGGCCAGTGGTGGCCATACGGCCGCCAATGTGCTGCCGCACCTCACTCACCTGGGACTGGACTCTGGCAAGGCGAACAGACTGCTGCACACTGCCCCCCTTCCTCCCTCCCCGTCTCTGTTTTTTCAACAGGCACGTGTTCGGGTGATTTTTACTCGACAATTGTGATGAACCGGGTGCGTATATTGCGATTAAAGGGAGACTGTACCTTCACAGGATACAGCTCACATGTCCGAGGAACGGGTGGCTGAAAGATCAAGTCCATAGCTTCATTATTTATATAGAGTAACATCGAAGAAGAGTACTTATTTTAATATGTTTCGATGAGAAGTATTTTGTATCATTACATTATATTGGGTAAAATATACACACGTTAGTGATGGTGTTACTATTTGTAATGTTAGTATTCTGGGGTTAAACCAACACAATATTCTCTTACTATCAAGACACATTGACAATGAACCCATCCTTGAAAAACAGGAATATCAGAATCCCAGTATGGAAACCCCAAGAAGAAATATCATAATAGTGAAATATTTAGGTCTAGTCCTAAAAGTGCGATCCCACCTCTGCAGTCTATCCTCTCTACGAACATGTATGCATGTAATTAAAACACTAATCACTCCATAATTACAAGTGACTAGTCCTGACACCACACCGAGACGATGTAATAGCCGGTGGGCGGACAGGAGAAAAGAGAGAGAGAGAAACACGGGAGATGAGGATTGATATAAAAGTTATGACCCATGAAGAAGAAGAAAGGAGGAGCTGACATTTTGACTAATATGTTGCTGCCGCTGTCTGTGGATGAGCTCGGCCACAGAACGCACGGAGCAAAAGCTTCGAACCATTTCACAACCTTCACGAGCTCCTAAATTATTAAATGAAACGTGTTTTTGTTCGGTTTACACCCATTTCCACCCCCGATGCATGCGTAGCAGCCGCAGAGACATATTTGGAATTTGAACTTGTGCTACGAGCGTGAACAAGGAAGAGCAGTCGATAAAGAAACGCTGTGTGCTGATTAAGTTGCGTCTCTTTTCAGATACACCCTCAGTGTCTCTGGTGGACGAGGAAGCGTGCAACCCGCTGACTCCTCTCGCAATAAAATGAAAGACAGAAAGCTTTTAGAAGATTTTCAACCCTCGCCAGGAGAAGACAAAGAATGAAATAAATGGATTGCAGAGGAAGCCTTCTTATTTGTGCTATTCCTGTCTTTCTTTGAAAAACCTCCATTATGACCGGCATAACAGGCTTTTTTTTTTTTTTACAATTACAGCTCAAGTAATATTGTTAAGTGCCTCCTATTCCTGTTTTTCACTACTTTGGAATCCATTGAATCCATTATTTCATCGCTTCATCTCTTCCCTTTCTTTGGAGGACTTTCAAAATGACATCTTTTACAATGATTCGCGTCACAGCGCTGTCACAGAACGCTGTAATTTTCTAAGCTTTTAAATCTGTCCCTTTTAAGACACGAAGATGAAAGGGTGTTAGCGTAACAATCATACACTTCAAGAAGTCCTACTCTGATTAATACCCCATTCAAACTTTTTTTTTTCATTGTGATTAGGAATGGCGACAAGCTGTTCTGGAGCAGTGACCGGCCAGCAGGGGGGGTAAAGCTGTGCTTCCTCATCGAGTCCCCTCCTCTGTACGAAAAACTCCTCCAGTCCCCCCTCCCCTCTCGACTCCCCTCTCCTCCGCCCCCCCACGGGAAAGGCCAACCGAGCTCTGGAGAATATTTATGAGCGAGCGAGAGCAATTGGTTTGAGATCATTCGACAAGGGTGGGAGGGAGAGAGACAACGGGGCACGGTGAGAAGAACGAGCAAAAGAAATAAAAGGAAAATAGAGATAGATGTGGAGATAAAAGCAGAGGTTGAATATTTAGGATTGGATTCAAATTCATTTTACCCTGGCGGTTAATTAAAATGAATTACTTATCGTTATTCCTCTTTTTCTATCTCTTAAGTGCTTGCATACATGCACATATAAGTCTTTTCAAGCAATAAGGACCAGCCATGTGCACAGGCAGGGAGGAAAACTGTTGGCTTCTCCTCAGTTCTACAAAGCACCAGTTTGGAGTTTGGACTCAGATTTAGGATGACAACACGTAGAGGGGATTAGTTCAAGAGCCAATGATACGACTTTTACCGTTTCACAAAAGGGTCGTAAGGTGTCTGCAAGAGGCAGAACAGTGTCGGGGATCAATACGAAGGACGCCGAAGTCTTCTCCCCCTCAATTTGTCTGGCTTTGCAAGATGCATGAGTCTGTTTCAGTACAAACAAAAAAATGTGCATTTTGAAGGCACTTCGGATCTCTCCAGCTCCTCAATTGGCATCCTCCACTGCTCAGCGATGAATGACGGTGCTCCGGGTGTGCAAGATATTTAAAGACTTGTTATTCAAGGCAGGGAGAGCCAATGACAACGCAGGGACATTGTTCCACTTTTACCACGTGGTCATAGTCTTCCCCTTCACTTGAGTTTCTATTTGCTTTTTTTTGGCTCTAATTGGTCAGCTTACTTCTTCAGAGGAAACACACAAAAAAAGGCCACTGTAATTTAAGGGGAAAGGAGGGTTTTACACTTGTCAAGCTTAGGGGTCAATAATAGATAGTAGTCATACTCAAGGTTACAAAGTGATTAAACAGGTTTAGTGCAGGAGGCTTGAAAATTAAATTGGTCAGACAATGTCCGTGTGAGTTTTAGTATTACAGTAAAACTGTGAATCTTGTGAATGCTAAATATGTTAGATTTGCATGCTGAGGGTGTTGGAGCGAGACCGAATAACAGGAGGGGAGAGAGGGAGAGGTATAGAGACATCCTGAGAGACAGCAAGAAGAGGCCGGCAGAGAGGCAGCGAGGGAGGAAGTGATGGATGTGAGGGAGCCAAAAGCGCTACAGTCTCTATCTTTGCCTGGCATTGTCACTCCTGTCAGCGGCTAAATGCCAGTGTCAGTCAAAACCTCCGTCGAGCTGGCATCGGCCCCTCCACTTCACGGCTGCGTGCGCGCGCGTAGCGCCGCCAGCGTCGCTCTCATCAGCGGGTATCACAACCCTTACCTGGCGCACACGCCGCGCCGCCACGGATGGAGACGCTCAAGTATGCACGCCCAGTCACGGTCAGCTCTTTGTTGTTGCTGGCTGCAAACAGGCGGCGGCGTCAACGTGTTTGTGAAATTAGAAAATCAACATTGTTTTACGGGCTATTTGACACAAATTAAAAAAAGACTAACCCAAAAAAAGCAATTTGAAAAGGTTTCACTTGATCGGAGACGTTTCTTAACCTCTGGAGGACGACGTCGCCCACGACGTGAAAGCAGGAAAGTATGCAAAATCCACTTATTATGGCAATTTGTTATATACAAATACACACACACAAACACACATACCCCCTCCCCCACACACATACACACACACACACACACACACACACACATACATATATTGTGCTGCAGCCTTTAAAGCAACACTGAACTACCGCCTTGAATCATTTCATCAGTCGGAGTTTCGGTGTTGAGTTCAAATTGCTTCAGAGGTGTTTCTATCCTGAAGAGAAGACTCCGCGGTGAATACAAACACACAGGCACACACAGTCAACAACAACACGCACACACACACACACACAGAGTCAACTTACAAATGAAGACAGCCTGCTGGGTACAGTCGGGGTTTTCAGCTGTTTCTCTTTGTGCCATTCACTTTGTATGGCTAGTTAACTTGTTGGTGGATTGTGAGATGCGAGATTCAGAACCACGTCTACTTTGAAACAACATACACGGTGTGCACTATCGTGCACTGTTTCATGTCACACATGCGATTAATCAACTATCTAATATCCTGTGAACTCATCCGTGGGGGTTTGCGTCTTGAAATGCTGCCATGGAATCCTGTAATTTCACTCTCTTGTCTCCGAAACAGAAATGTTTTGTTTTTTTCCATCGCAAGCGTTCAAACAATACCCTGCTGCTTTCCAGCACACACACACGGTACTTCACACCACACACTTCTGAAGCCGCCCCTGTCTACCCACTGTCACACATCAACTGGCTCAGTCAGATATCTGTTACGTCCCGCTGCTTTGCCCAAACCCCTCCTGTGGTATCTCCACTTTGAGTTTCTACTGATATGCAGCACGCTGAGGTTTTGTATCCAACTCAAACCACATTTCTCTGCAGCCCACAAGAAGAGGAAGTGCAGCCAGTCGCACCCAAAAAGAAGCTGTCACATGCAGAGCTTCCATTTGTATGCAAAACACTAAGTAATCGCTTTAACCCACACTTTCCCACCTACTGAATGTGCATCTTTCACAGTCCAAAGAAATATATTATGTGATGGAAATCCTATGCCACAAAAAAAAAAGCCTATTTCCCTCCAGGCAAGGCCACAAGAATGTTTTGTTAAGTAACTACGCAACCTTTCAGCCTGGCAGACACATCCCTTGACCCTGCCTCCGTTTACGGTCTCTCACCTGTATATCTTGTACTTGGTGGTGAATCCTTGTTGGTAGCGCTCTGTGAAATCAACAAACTCCTGGGAGTGGTGAAAAGGACCCTTGTCCGAAAGGAGCCAGCCCAGCGGCCCCGCGGAGCCGGAGCCGGGCCCGGCGGGGTCCGCCGCCCCGGCCCCTACCGACACCCAGCTCTGGAGCAGGATTAGTGTTAACCACTTCCATAGAAACATGAGGGCCGTCAGTCTATTGGAGATGCACGGGCCACTCATGCTGCTTCCCCCGGCCCCGGTGACTCCTCATTCTCCCTGCACTCTGGATGAGTCCTGCCGAGGAGGAGAAAGGGGAGGAGAGGAGGGGAAGGCAGAGGAAGAGGAGTTGAAGCAGGGCAGACAGAGAGAACAATATGGTTGTAATTGTGGTTTGGGCGTCAGAGAGATGTAGATGAACTGAGAACTCCAGTGTTGTCGGGTCAAAAAAGATGGCAAAGGGTCACTCGATTTAGAGGCGAGAGGGTCTACAGTGCTTTTATTGTAGAAAATAAAATGTAATTTAAATGATTGTTTTGTTATAAAAGCTGCAATGTGTTAAAAAAAAAACTGTTAATGATTTAATATGATGCGTTTTACCTTATTTTGTTGGCCCGTGACTGATCAGAATTAGTCTCTGCAAAATCCCCGGATAGGACCGTGAAGTTGGGTTCGGCGCATGGACGCGACGACATTGGCGAAGGACTTTTTTCTTCTTCTTCTTTCTTGGAGTATTATCGCCACGAACGCAAACAGGCGCACAATTATGGGGTGCGCAAGTTGAGGGAAACCGAAGAGGACGTCCAACCTCCTCCTTCAGGGCGCGCGCTCGTGTCCTCTTTATCACCAGTGGCAGGTTTCCGGCGGAGAGCCTCAGACGCTGCGCAGTGATATGAGGAAGTGTAGGTCCAATCCAACGGGACGAGCCGCCGCGGACACGACGCGTCCAGCCTGAAACATCCCAGGTAGAGCAAGTATTTGAACACAACAGAAGAGTTTGGGACTCGGTGAATGTGCAAGGACCAGAGGACCACCCCGCGCGCGAGAAGCGACTCTCAGTTGCTGTCCTCTTAACTCATTGTCGGCTCTTTATTGAAGAATTTCGGGGCGCGTGCCGAGCGCGCGGGAAGCCGCTGACATAGCTGCTGCTGACAGTGCCTGGGCTCCCAGCGCACTGGACGTGTGAATGGCATCTGCGGCGCTCTCTCCCTCGCTCTCTCCCACACTCTCTCTCTCTCTCTTTCTCTCTCCCTCATTCTCTCTCTCTCTCTCCCTCTGTACTATACCGCCCAGTTTAATTTATACCAGCATATCGAGCACACTCGGTTGGCTGAGACGTAACTGGAGGAAGTGAGAGTAGGAGGTGTGTGTGTGTGTGTGTGTGCGTGTGTGTGCGTGTGTGTGTGTGTGTGTGTGTGAGTGTGTGTGAGTGGGGGAGGGAGGGGGGGGGTTTAGATGAGGCAATGGTCAGAGGATGCCGATATGCTAGAGTCAGATGTCTCATTTTAGAAACCTGACTGAAGTTACCTGCAGTTGTGATATTAATATTCATTAAAAGCAGGATGGAGAGATAATAGGAACTCGTATAAAATGAGAGAAAACATCTGCACAAATCAAATTTACTAATAGTGCCTTCACATTTACAATCGCACCGTTCTTTAATTCACGCTGATGGATTTTATTTAAATAGCAAAATCCGTGTTCAAATATATAGAAAAAAATTGACTTGAAGCATCAGTATATATTTGTGAAAAGTTGAGAATAGTGGTCTTCACAATGTCATTTTGATTTGATCAAATAATATTCAGCCTGTAAATTATGAATTGTTAAAAAAATGGATGCTATCTTTGTGTAAATGAATCTTAAAAAGTTTTAATCATTTGAATAATGGCTTTAATGATGGTTGTGGTGTGATCGCGATGAGGAGAGGGTGCATCCAGCCCCCTGCAGTTATTCTCGTTATCGTATTTGCCCTTTCCGCCTCCTCCTCCTCCTCCTCCTTTCTTCCTGCAGAATAATCATCACTTTCACCATCAGCAAACTTAATTAGATCTGCTCCATCCGCGCTCCATCCGAGCGCCTGTGCGTCGGACACTGAGCGCGGATCAGAGAGGCAGAGAGCGGGCGAACGAAGGGAGGGATGTGTGCTGCCTTTCAGCTTTTCTGCAGACGTTCAAAGGGGGTTTTATACAGGGATTGGATTAGAGAAATGAACACCACTGAGTCGCGAGATTCACTGGCTCCCAAACTCAAAGAGAAACTGGAATCCCGTGGCATAGCGACTTGGAGATTCTGGAGTGAAAGAATGAGTTGATTTGTCACGGTTTCATCATCACGTCTTGGGATTGGGTGGCTTTTCTTGTGACCCTGCCTTGGAGCCACAGAGATTTGTGAAGGACAACTAGAAACATTCTATAGTGTTGTTTCTGGACGAGGGTTTTCTACTTGCCTTGTTTGAAGAAGAAGTATTGGAGCTGGCTGGCCATTTAACATTTGCAGAGGTTAAAGTTTTTATTTTACATTTCATTTAGCTGATGCTTTTATCCAGAGCAACTTACATTGTTGCTCTATACACCGCAGACACAGTAATGGGGAGCAGACACAGCGACTGGGAGCAATTAGGGGTTAAGGGTTTCAAGGACAAGGACTAGCGGAGCTGGGGCTTGATCCTCTGATTGAAAGACGGGCATGCTAACCACTGAGCCGCAGTCACCCCTTTGTTGTTTTTGTTTTAAATTTTGAATAAAAGATGGAAATAAGTGTCACAGCTCATTACTTTCACAGATTTACAGATTGCATTTAGAACACTGTTTTCAGGTTTTGGAGCACCAAAACCCATATGAGCAGAGTGGAAAGAACGCTACTTACTGTTTCAAATAAATCATTCATCAATGTCTGCGTGCTTTCGTATGCGCGTTTACATATGTATTTTGATATGCTCACAAAAAACTGTGCTTGTTTAGGTTTTTTCAGACAGAGACAGCCAAGAAAAATAATTGATTTCCAATTGTTGGAACATATACAGTAGATGTCCATGAAGAGATGTAAAACAACCAACACAGCAATATATTAATTTAAAAAAAAGACAGAGGGAATGCCACAGCAAAGGGCTCATTATGACAGTACATAGGTGCAGGAGAGGTAAAAGTCTTAGCTGCTGAGCCGTTAACTATTATCAGGCAGCATTACCGAAGGTTTTGATAATGTTGCCCTGTAAGCAATCATGAGCAATGGTTTACACAATGAATATTTGCCTAATCAGCTCGCCAATAAGATGTGCCAACCCAAATATGTGCAAACACCATTGCTTATCGATACCATTGACCATGACATCTTATTACGGAGTCTAGACCAGTCAATCGGCATTAAAGGTACCGCACTTAACTGGTTGAAGTGCTATGTATCAGACCAATCTTAGTTTGTATATGTATACGATGAAGCCATGTAATTCTACAAGGTTCAGGACCAATTTTGGACCAATCTTATTCACCTTATATACGCTTCCTTGAGGCAGTATTATCAGAAAACACTCCATAAACTTTTAATGTTATGCCAATGATACTCAATCATATCCATCAATCATAAACCAACCAAGTATTCCAAACTTGGTTGACCTAAAACTTCCAGATGTTAAACTCAGACAAAACTGAAGTTATTTTACTTGGCCCAGAACACCTCAGAAATGAATTATTTAATGATATAGTTTCACTCATTATATGAATAATTTCTGAAATCTTCGTTGAATGTGCTGTAGCTCTGTTATGTTGTTCAATCTGTACACAGCATGATTACAGAACATATTTCGTACACTGCCCCACTGACCAATCACAGCACATGTTAATGGTCATGTCGGGCCACTGACCAATCAAACATTCACACCATGTCTCAGGTGCTGCACGTCCAAGAAAACACCTAGCTTGTCAAACTAAAGATTTGATTTGTTGAACTACATGAAAATCAACCACAACGTCCACTCCCGGTGTACTTTAATCTTCAAAGGCCTGCTTAAACTGCTTTGCTGACAGAGACACAGGAGAAACAATGTGATTGAATGAAAGCTTCTCTTTCAAACGAGCTACAATGGATTCAATGTTGCTGGCTGAAGGCAGAGCAACAGAGGAAGACACGAGCTATGCAATGAGAAAAAAAGCTAATAGAGAAAATGTATTATAATACATGTACAGACATGAAAATCCCTCACCTTTTGGCGAAATTCGTCGTTTTGAAACCAAAATAGGTGACCTACGTGAATCTTGTAGATTCGATAAGTTTTATTTTTGGGGGGGTGGGGTAGGGGGTAGTGTTCAGTGAACTGTGAACAGATGAACATGCCAGAAGGGAGCGCAAGTACATGGTAATATAATATTTGATGGTATATCTAAGTTAAGTTACCCAGATGCTCTGTTGACATAGACTTAGCTAATGTTAGCTACAGATTGATGAATTGAGTCATTGAACACAGAGGGAGAGAACGCGAAGTTAGCCCGCTAGCTAACGCTCCGGTGGAATGTTATTAGCTAACGCTACCGGTAATGAGGAGCTAGATTCTGAGGTGAGGGGACTGAGGTGACCAGACGTCCGGATTTAGGCCGGACAGTCCGGATGTTCAATGCCCTGCCCGGCGTAGCATCAAGTCGGACGCGTATTTGTCCTCATTTTTGGAGCCGCACGACCGCGCCATCGTTTCGGAGATTGGACTGTGAGACGCGAAGAAAAGTTGATGTTATCATCTTCATAAAGAGAACATCTTTGATGTGACGTGTCAAGTCTTGGCCAATCAGCGTTACGATGTGTCCAGCAGCCGTTTCTCAATACGCGATCTTCTCTGTACTTGTCAAGAGAAGTGCCGCATGACATTGGAAAGCTTCGCTTAGCGCTGGAATTGCATCCAGTTTGTATATTACTTTCTGTCGCAAGGAGAGGATATATGCTCTGGACTTAGCCATAACAATAAGGTCTTCAAGATAGAATAATATCCTCATGCCTCGATCACGCAGCCGCGGAAGCGCAGTGTGAAGGTTCTTGGGGGCCGGGCCTTAGAAAAATGGCTAGAAAGCGCTGTAGAGACTGTAAACTTGAGGTGATAATTGTCTTCAGATTCAACGCAACAAGAAGCCACTTTCACAAATTCTTTTTTTTTTTTGAAATCACAATCACAGCCTGACAAAGCACTTTTGTTGTCCCACAACAGGCACCAAGTCATTGAAAGATCTGCTCCTAAAAATAGAATTAATTGCTTTAACCATGCAATAGTAAGAAAGAAAGTAACACGAGCCCGAGCGCTAAATAGGTTCCAAATTAATTTATTTAATAATTCTCCTAAATCAGCAGGTTGCAGCTGGCAGCTCTTTCTCTCGCACTCTTTCTTTTTACAACCACAAAAAAATTGTCATTTACAGAAAAGAATGTACACAAGAAACAATGACCCCCCATAAAACAACCCTGTACACAACCAAAACCTGATCTGTTGCAAGTCTAAAACAACATCATGCGATAAACATCTCATACACACAGAGACGAGCGGGCTGTGCAAAATCTTGCATGTTTAGATTTTGAGAAAAAATACATTAACAGACTCCAAAAAAAAAAAAAACAGACCCCCTCCTCCCATTGTCATGGTCAATGGGGGATATTTCCCATGAATAAACAATGTGTCATGTGAAAGTGGTCACACTAACCCACAATATATCTGCTGAGCTTTTTAGCATCCATCAGCTCATTATTTTGATTATAACTTTCAGCACTTAGCAGTCAGATACACTTAGCGACGATCTGGTGAACACAGTGGAGTCTTTAGCAGCTATTTTAGATGTTCAGAAGAACATTTGTCTACCAGGTGACCAGAAACTACATTAGGAAATGATACAATTCGTCAGCTGGATAGGTAGATGGATAACCATTTTACACTTTCAACATATTAATAATGTATAGGTAATATGTTATTGTTGTATTTTCTGCTTTTTGCAATGCCCACAAGTGGCAAAATAAAATGCAGCTTTAAGTACACATTTGCAGTACTTTTTTTTTTATTGAAATTACTTTTCAGAGAGAAATCACCTTTTGATCCACCCCACTTTTTTGTCAGGTTTAATGCATAGTTACTGTCACTTTACAAACTATAGTTTAACATATTAAACATAAAAAGCATAATATGATGCATTGCAATATATTCAACAATCAAAAGGTTTATTGTATATGTAGTAGGTGTGACAATTTGTAATTGTTATGGGGTGTTTTTTTTTACCCGTCCACCCCGAACAACTTTGCATAAAATATATGAAAACATTTCTCATCCAGTTCGTCTGACCTTATCATCAAAGACATTTACATTTTGGAAGCACACATCGAGGCCTTGAGCAAGAAAAAACACCGTGAGCCGGTCACCGTTCAGGATAAAGACACACACCGACAGTTCAGATTCTTCCATCAACATGACTTGCACTTTTTAAGGTCGCAGACTAAACTGGCATGCAGCTCCCGAGCTAACCGCACAAAGATGCGGAATCCAACATGCACTCTTCCTGTCGTGTCCTGCTGAGCCACTGTGCGGTCCAGCAACAGTCCCGCACGGCTAAAATAGTAACAACCCGCGAACGGTCTCATGTGGACAGACAGCAGATACACAGACCTCCGGCTGAGGTCTCGACTCCGCGGGAGTGTGTGTAACCTTAACGAGTGGCGGAGAGGGCCGAGGCAGTAGCATTTACTCAGCACCGAGACAGATAGTCATTAGGGGAGGTAAACATTCACTTAAGCCTGAGCGTGCTCATTGATGCCACTCAAGGGTCTTTGTGAGGAGTGATCAGGGAACAGAGTGAAGCTGAGGTTTTAATTAGCCTGAAAACCTGACAGCCTTTGTCAGTGCTTTGTCACAGCGGTGTTGCCTTTACTTTGTTTTTCTTCCTGGTGAGCTACAGGATGGGGGCGGGCGGGAGAAAAAATAAAAAATAAAATCATGCGGTTATTTGACACTTTTATAATGCTAGATGAAATACACGCCTTGCTGTACTCCCAAGCAGGTGTGTTTATGCACAAAAATAAATCTTCAAAGTTATCTCCGCCTATGAGCTTTGATGGATAAGACTCTGCATCTTCTTTGTTTTGATACCAAACACTAAGTGGTGCAGGGTGCCCATTAACTGCGTCTATGTCTCTATAAATGATGAACTGTTTCCTGTGAATTGTGAAAAAAAGACAAGAAGCCACACCTAATGTTGACAACAGTACACATCTCGGTGCGGTCAGAGGCGTAAATAATGCGATGATTAAAAGAGCCAATACCCTGACAATGCTTTAATCAGGACTAATACTGACGGCTCATCGGGGTCACCAAACTTGCCATTAATCATCTTAAGAAAATGCTGCGCTTCTTTACACTCAAGTAGGATTGCACTAGTACACATTATAATAATAATCTTTTTTTTTTTGTATAGCGCTTTAGCCTTGAGCCACATTTACTGTGACTCAAGGCACTTTACATGGTAATAACAAACAATAGAAACAATCACGATGAACACAAGACAGATGACATCACAGTAAGAAACAAAAACAACTAGCATCACAGGGTAAAAACTGATTAAAATAGATTTTAAGTGCAGTTTTAAAAATGTGGCAAGGGATGGATAATGTATGAGGTGATCGGGAAGCGGCAGCCATGGAGAAGGCCCCGCCCCCCCAAAGCCCGATGATGGACAGAGTTGTGGTGGTAAGGAGGTTGCTGTCATCAGATCTGAGGTTGAGGGTGGGAGCGTGTCGGTACAGCAGGTCAAAGAGGTATGGAGGGGTTCAACTTGTGGAGGGCTTCTAATGGGCTTTGAAGGTGATGAGAAAAATCTTAAAATGGATTCTTTGCTGTAGGGGGAGCCAGTAGAGGTTTTTTTAAAAGGACTGAGGTGATGGGATCTCTGGTCGGACTGGGAGAGGAGACTGCCAGCTGAGTTCTGGATGTATTGTAGTTTGCTGATGGTTTTGGTGGATGTGCCGTACAGGATGCTGTTGCGGGGGTCCAGTCGAGAGGTGATGAAGGCGAGGATGAGTGTTTCTGCGGCTGAGGAGAAGAGAAAAAGGGGCGATGTTTTTCAGATGGAAAAAGGCGGTTCTTCTGATGTGCTTGACATTGTTGCGTTCAAAGGAGAGGGCTGCATGACTTTTTTTTGTGGTTTCAATTCAATTAAAACCCTGGTTCTAATGAGCTGTTGTGTTCACTGTAAGGTCTTCTGAAAAGTGAACAAAATGCTGGAGTGTTTTGAACTGGCATTCGTTCTAAAGCCAATCAGGGGGCGTCTCCTCTGGTTGCAAAAGTCTGAATGTATAGACAGCCCCTTTTTCTTCCAAACGCATCAAATACTGACACTTCGTTATGTCCCTTGGTGTCTGATGCCGACGCACAACACGCCCTCCAGCATCTGAGACGCACAAGTAACTGCAACGTAAACTCATCCGCGTCATTATGCTAAAGGCGTGTGATGAAGTACCTCAAAGATTGATTGGTTGACATACTGTACATGATAGGTGTGAGGGGTGGTGAAAGGACAGGACTTTCACCTTTGGGGCATCTTTTCAAACCAAGTGTTTTATGTTTTAATGCCCAATATTAACCACATGTTTACTGAGAGCCATAGTGGAGTGTTACAGTTTGACACGCTGGGCTACCGAGTGTGTTAGAAAGGTTCAGCATGTGACGAGTTAGAATGAGAACAGGTTGTTGTAGAAGTCTACGAGAGAAATGTCCTACTTCTAACTTCATTTTTAACTTCAGGAAGAATTTGTCAACATGAGTGTATCGTGTCAACCGTTTAAAATCTCCTTCAAGACGGCATGATGGTAATTTTGTCAATTTTGGTCCAATTTAAAGGGCATGGCTCCCTTTTGATTGGCAGGTTGCTGTCGCTCACAAGACCCTTTTCACAGTGTTTGCAGTTCATGAAGTTAATTGTAGCATATTGGTTGTCTTAAAATGTCTCATTTCCGCATTCAATTGTACTGCGCTCCATCCACCCTCTCATTTCACATGTTTTCCCACAGTGCACACAGCCTTTCCCCTCGTAAATAAAAGTCCTGCATTGTTTGAGTCTGTGGGTCTAATAAGGATGTGGATGGGTTTAGATTGGAAAGCCCAGTTCATCTCATACAGACAACAACATATGCCTTGTGCATCGGTACCAAAACACTCAGGGCCACAGCCCAAGTGTTGGTATTTGACACATTGTTAGTGAGACAGAGATAGTAACAGCCTAAAACCAAGATGGTGACACAGACCAATGGCTGTTGTAGCAGTGAGGATGTCCACTTCTTACATAAAGTCTATGTTTCAGATGCATCATTGCATTGCACACAGAAGATAGAACACTGCTCAATATTATATTCTGTTCATGGCTTCAGTGAGTGAGCTTTTTTTATTTTTTATTGTCATACATTCTCTTTTATTTGCTCACTGGGAATGTGTAAATATTTGGCTAGATTGGTATTTTTTTCTTGATTTTTATTCTCCTCGCTGTCTGTACACACAGTATTTATACCAGGTTAGGGCATACCTGTATTTTTCTCTAGTGCTTCATTATTTCTACATTTGGACATGCATATGAAGTTGTGAGGAGAAAGTCTGCATTCTCTTGTGTGAAAATACATAAACACCATGAATATCTGCTGATTCCTCACCTGCCATCCGCTAAGAGAGAAAACAGATGTTTGATGACACTCTGTAAACCCGCTATACAGCACATAAATAAATTATAAAGGTGTGAACGTAATTGTATTGAAAATATGTGCGTCTTTATGCAATGATCAATAAGCCACAATAACATCCAATTTATGTTATCATGCATTATCATAATTATGCTATTTATTTTTTATTTGTTTCATCCATGGTCTGGTTTCACGTTGTCAAACCTGCCTGCAACGTTTACTCCACATGCAATTTTTATGAACGATGCATTCTCAACTATGTATGTTCTTCGTAGGTTGTTCAGCTTCTTCATTGTTATTCATTTTAATTTGAATGTTGTCTCATGTTATTTGCTCGCTTTACAATTTCCATTACCCATTCATGCAGATATATTGTCAGCAGGAGAGAGAGAAAGAAAGAACCAATATTGTGTCACTCTGTCCACAGAGGGAGGTTCATACCTCTCCTTACAGCCTCCCCAGATGTTCGCCCTCTCCCCGTTGTTGTCTCTCTCATTGAATGAATCTGACATTCACATATTCAGTCAGGGGCGCAGTGACAGCCGGCGAGCGCGTGTGTGTGTGTGTGTGTACGATATGAGAAGGAGTCTGTGTGAAATCATTCCCCAGCTCTTAATGCTTGTGGACTTCTCACCTCATCAGGGACTTGGGTTCATTTGCAGGAGCAAAATTGTTATTTGCAAATGTGACCACTCCAGTTGAAAAACCATTAACTTCAGAGATTGAAATATATACGAAATATATACAGTGTTGCATAGGGAAGAGTAAACATTATTGCTTTTTTATTGAATGAGAAAACAGTGCACTAACAAGCAGACGGCCAACTCCAGCGTGTCTGGCTTTCAAGGTGTGCCTTTAGTATTTGTAATATATCATATTATTCAGCCTCTTTTGTCAGGGATTCTGGTTCATAAAAGTGAGGCAGGTATTGAAACTATTATCTAAATAAATTTTACGGATGTTCATTCACCCACTACTAATATTCATAAGGGTGGCACAACCAGCCGAGAATACAAAGCAGTCTTGGCGGCTTTAGGGCAGCTTTGTGTAATTGTTTTCAATAAGAGTGGAGCCTTTTTAGCATTCGTCTTTTGCGTCGCAGAGCACCTTCCGTTCTCTTTCCGCTTCAGGAGCCTTTGCGTTTTCCCAGGACCGCCCTAAACATCTTGATTTAAAACATATTTAGCAGAAAAGCACTGAAGGTGTATTTACCAACCCCAGTTATTATGATCTAAACCGAAAACAACGGGCCTGGAGGCAAATTAGTACGATACTTGAGATTTTGGCTAACTTTATCATTAAATAATATCTACTATTAGGTAGTGTACAGCTCGTGGGTTTTCATTGTGCGGTTGCCTAGAAACAATGAAAAAGATCCGGCAACTAAAAGACGGCATGGCGCTCCAAATGTTTCCCACCTGCAAAACACGCTCCGTTTGATCAAGACCTCTGCAGGAGTGTGGGAGTCTGACATCCTTCCTTTGCACAATCTTTATCCTCCCATGGGCTGCAGCATTAGTGGCTGTTAATTCCTCTGTATTATGATTGATTTTCAAAGTGTGAGGTGCAGCTTTGCCTTGAACAACATTAGCTCGTGATGGAGCTCTGGCTTCTACATCCTCCTGGTTAATGACTGTGGAGCATTCCATTTAATTCAGAGATCATGTCCATTTTGTAACATTAATTCTCCTCTAAATTAGATTGTTCTATAAATAAACATATTCCTAGCCACTGCTTTATATATACACACACACACACACACACGTGTATATATACACATGCATAATATACACATACGTATATGGATATATATCCACCAGAGGCATAGGGGGCGAGGGGACTGACCCACAGAGCCGCTCCACATGATGAGGAGAAGAAAGAAGAAGACGCTGTGAGCAAGGTACGAGGTGCGCCACGAAGTTTCAGATCCCTCTGACTCGCACGTGCGTCAGACTCCTTGGTCCGTGTTTCAAGACGGGTTGGGTGGGTTGCCGACATCGCCTGCAGACCCCTGATGCCCTTTACGTGGACTGATCGATCCCTCGCGAACTAAGGACAGTGCGCACCGGACAACAGTCGCGCCAGGACTGCGTCCCTTCTCAGCGTTGAGAGAAGGCACTGCAAGCACTGAGGGGCTAAAGCACGCTTGTCACCCGAGCCTTTACAAGCCGACCTAGAGCCGGTCACGGCGCTTGGCGAGGGGCAGCACAGCGAGGGCAGAGCCCAACCCCGTCGGGTCAACAAAAATGCATGTTGTCCAAATCTATCCAACAAAACCAAGACACTGACCCTGCACAGTGCAGACATGACGTGCATATATATATATATATATATATATATATATATATATATATATATATATATATATATATAGCCACTGTAACCACAGTCGGTCCTGAAAAAGTAAAAATTAATTGATGGTCATCTGATTAAATGCTCATTTGCAGTTGTTTAACATTTGGTTATTGGCGGAAATATCTCTTTAATGTAATGCATATCCATAAATAAACGCTCAAACGGTGTCTTATCTCCCTGACCAATGGCCCCCAATTGCTACTTTTTTTTAAGCTGAGCTACCAGTTTAATTTTTTGTCCAGCTGGGCTGAATGTTGTTAAGGGTCTCGTAAAACACGGTGAGAATGCTTATCAGACCAAGCACAATGCTTGGCTGGCACTTCCCATTGTATAAACCTTGTTAGCGTCATGTTTTCGTCCCTCTTCTGGTTTTACCTTTTCAGAGTTATTCCCCCTTGATGCCGGTCTGCATTTGCAGGAGGGACGGGGGGGGCGCAGGGGGGTCCAAGGACGATTCATTCCCTCCGGAGAACGAAAAGCAAACAATTCACCGGTGATAGAGAGACTTTTCCCAGAAAAAATACAGTCTTAGTAGGACATTGTCTCGGTTTATAGAGAACATAGGTCAGGGATAGAATGTGCCCGGCCTCTGCCTGTGGCGACTGGCTGCTGATAAATGACCTCAGCCCTCAGCCTCCAGTCTTGTGCAGTGTCCAGCTAAAATACCCAAGGGCTCTGCTCCATGCTGTGAACATATTGTATACAAGACTGATTGGATTCTCTATTGCTCACTCAGTGTGAGTGTGTCTGTTATCAGAGTATGCAAATAGCCGAAATGGCTTGGTACAATCGGTACGTCGACACTTCATGTAAGACAAAGGGATACAAAGGGGTAGAACACTGCAAAAGGACAAATCTGTTTTTATTCCCAGACTCAAGTCAGTCTGAGCCTGTGAATATGGTCATATCTCCATATAATAAGGTTCAAAACAGGATACAACTTGCAATAGATGTACTTGGATACTCTAAAACTATTTGATGTGAACAAAACAATGAGGCTTTGGGGGTTAAGAGTTCAATATCCAGTTTATTATTTTTCTTAAATGTTTTTCCCTGCTTAAACCATATTTTACAACCACCTTTAACCACTGTACTATGGTTATTATTATTATTATGAACATAAATCTACATTTCCAAGGTGCTTGTTTAGTCAGATCAAAAGAAATGTAATTACAACTCATAAAAACTAGCTTATTTTCACATTTGAAACGCTGAATATATTGGAAAAGTAAGTATGTTTGTGCTTGTTAAATGGCTGAAATAATCATCGGTTATCAAAATGTTTGTCGATAGAATTTCTTTCAATCAACTAATTGATTCAGCCTACAATTAACACATTTATATTGTTAAAGTAGCACTTATTTGATATTTTGGAAACAAATAATGGATCATACTATCGCAGAAAATTTTTACCAACTCTGTAGTTCCCTTCAGCTCCGCAAAGCATTATTGCCTTTTCCAGCTTAATTTGGTTTTGGTTTAAACAGCCCACAACTTTAGTGTTTTAATGTCCTCACAGCTCTCATCATCCTCATTTACAGCTGCAGCAGGCAGGTGTTGTAAGTGAAAAAGCTGCCCAGAACCAAATTACAACCAGAAAAAGCTAGCTAGTCTGCACATTGTCATCCAAGCTTGCCACATGCTGACGCTTGACCAGGGCCCTTTGCATCACTTTCTTATTAACTGGTTAACCCATCCTTATGATGGTTACAATAAACACGTGGTTAACACTGCGAATTCAAACAAAAACCTCTGCTTAAATGTAGGCAAACAAAACAATGGAAAAGATAAATCCCACAGCAAGACTTGTTTGTTTGACCCATCTATATTGTGGGGTCATTTTTTTCTACATACTATGTCACCAGCTTTCTCTCAGCGTCTAATCATGAAAAGGATGGGTATACAGTTTGTGAACTTATACTTGAAAGCTTTTATCATCTAATTCCTAAGCTCAAGGGTGCCTTGTGCGTTGTTCTCAGACGCAGAGGAGCACGTATCGGTAATGGACGACCTGGGAATGAAAACAGGATGAGATAGTAAAGAAAGTGGACTTAAGTAGCAAAAGAGAAAGCTCTTTTTCTTTCAAGTTGGAGAAGACCAAGACGGAGCTAAAAGGAGAGGGATTGTTGGACATCCAACAGTCAAGATTAAACACAGCTCAGAAGGAATGCTAATGTTCTTGTCTGGTTTTCTTAATTCTACCAATAAATATCAACGGAGCTACTTCTGTCACAGGATTATATTACATCTGAATCACATGTGCATGTCACATTCATAGGTCGCAATTTGCAAGATTGTGCTAAAACAAAAAGGGCACGACGCAGCGGGCTCATCAGAGCATTGTGAGTGGGGGAAATACTGGAGATAACGAGGTAAATATTGGACTTTTGATTACTTTGATTGTGCTGCACAAGATGTTTGCAGTAATTTTATGGTCATTGTTTGCTCACATTAGATTTCAAATGATCTTGTTATGGGTCAACTGAGGAACTGCATCAGCTTAACTCTTTAAGACACGCAAACTTAATCAGTGGAGAGATGAAGATTTTCAGACTCGGGGAAACTAATAACGTTCAGTGTTAGCATTGGATTTAACTTTCTCTTCTCACATTGATTTTGTACTGTAGTCACAGCAGATAAATTAAATAATCATTTTAAATTTCCTGAGACTATTACCTTAACACATTGTGGACTTGCTGCAGGCCATATTTGAGATAATTCAGTGGCTGAGGCTGGAAATGTATCAGAATCCTAATAGAAAGGAGACATGGAATTATTCTTCTGCTACTACATCCTGAAGATGTGAGTATTGCAAACACATCGTCATATCTATTGTGTCCCGCTCCATTTATGTCTCATTCACTGTTTAACATTACTGTGTGTGTATATATATATATATATATATATATATATATATATATATATATATATATATATATATATATATATATATATGAAGATTTTTGCTGCGTTCTTGCTGCCTGCATCCATTTAGAGAGATAAATTCCTTCCTGAGTTATGTCTATGAATTGATTTTGATAGTGCTTCTCAGATGGAACAACATAATACCATCATTTTATCAGAGACCATATGTCCCTGCAATACTGCAATTACACAGCAGTGAGATTTTAAACAGCAGACAACAGACTGCAGAGAGACTTAATGAAATGACTGCAGATGGACGGATGGTTAAAGCTAATGCAGCAGTGAGACGGACTGAACTGGTTAAATATAGTATATTCAGTGTGCGTGTGGCAGTTTGTGTGACAGACCGTGTGTGTGTTTGGCTGTGAGGCACGGCCAGATGCTGTTTTGGGACAAGCTCTCAGGAGAATAAAAGGCTTGGCTCTCTAAGACCTCATCAGCTGCCATCAACGCGGGGACGATGCAGAGAAAACCAAATTACATGTGATCACCAACACTTACCGCATAAATGGAATGTTGTGAGTTCAGGGTTTTCTGCTGGAAAATGACTGACACCGAGGGAGGCGGTAGGACCCTGAGCTGTCACAACTTAGGCCGAGAGGGGACGTACAAATAAGACAGAAAATCATAACAAGTGTGAAAAGATAAATGGTCTTTATACCTGAGTGGACAAAGCCCTTTACTAATTTGCCTCCTGTACACACACTAATGGCTGCCATATTAGATGCTGGCCTGCCTCGCCGGGTGTAACCTGGGGATCAGTGTCTTCCTCATGGACAACCTCCTGAGCCACAATCTAATAGCTATAACATTAGAACAGATTTGTTCTTAGGGACGAGAACAAGCGTGTACGAGTGATTTAGTCCAACTTGCCATGTTCACCAATTTTCACGTATTTAACACAATTTACGACGAGTTCAGTCATGTTCAAATATTCTGCTGTTCCAATTATACTATTGTGGTACTTTGAAGCAATTTTCCGTCTGATAACCCTATATAAATTACACCTTATGTAAAAGTAAAGTTACTTTAAGTAAAGTTATCTTTTCCTCCGGTTGCCATGTTCATAACATCAACAGTCAACAGTCATCAACAGTTATGGACATATGGGTCGGACACGTAGCGTATTTGGTATAATTGGGGCGTTAATTATGCAAATGTTCAATTCTCATGAACACATGCTCATTTCTGCACAGGTGGCATGTATTGCATTTACGCTGGTAATTTACAGTTATCTGACAATGTTTGTTGAAATTGACATGGAATGAAAAAAGTTAAGGAAAAAAACAAACACTAAAATGTTCTTACATGAGGGACAATGTTTCTAACATTTTCAGTTCCACACCGTGATGTAGGATGTGATCACTCCAAGTCATTTTGTGTATTAAAAAGTAATTTCACAGTTAATTTAAAGTATTTATCATTGCAAATGGTCTAATGTTAAAGTATACAGGTACAAAGGGTACTTTAAGAAGAAAAGCAAAAGCTTTTCTAAAAGTAAAATTGATTTTTCTCCTTACTGGTGGTTGTTTACTTTATGATGAACCGACTGAAGGTCATATTTTTCACACCATTTTATTTAATCCTTTATTATTACACAGCACACTGGCTGAATTCTTACACTGGATGATTACATTTGTTTAAAAATGCATAAACAATTTGCAACATTTTGCTTTTTACCACTCACCTTGCCTGCATTACGCTTCAAGTGCTCGTATCTCTCTTTGGTTCCTATTTTTCCTTTGGCTTTCATGGGGATAACTCAAAAGCTGGACTTGATCATCTCGCTGCTTTCATCCACAGTAATAGTCCAAAAGAGGAACTCAGGCAAGCATCAATATTCAGGATTTAAGATCTCATTTATTTTCCCCAAGGAGGGAAAATGTGTTGGTCCACAGTGCTGCCAGATAAACTCACAAAACAGTACAAAATGTATCACCACCACGAAGAGCCCATAAAGCAAAAATGTTCTCCGTTTTTTGATTGTTAGTGGTTGTGGCTCTGCAGTCTGCAGACCAGCAGATGTTTTGACACCCTTCCAACTTCTTCTCCTGCCTTAATATTCTCACAAGGGTCGTCTCTCGGTTTTATTTTTAACTGGCATGAATAAATTAATTACTTGAGAAGGAGCAACAAATGAAGCTCCTCTGTGAAAATAATAGCACACACACACCTTACTGCTTCACCCCTGTCTAGCACTTTCAAGATCACACACACACACACACCTGCTCATAAATCTCTCCCCAGAGGGATCCACTGTAGCTAATTGTGGTCATGTAACTTGTGTGAAGATACGTTGTCTAGCCTGAAAATTATCAGTATGCAGGCTAAAATAATCCAGGCCAGACTGCAGCAATGTCACCGTCAGTGCCTCTGGATTCAAATCCAAAGGCATCAACTACTATAAAACATATGACCTGGTTTAAGGTCCAAGGATTTTTGATACAGTTGAAAATGTCACCCGGATTAATAGACTCCACAGTATTGGCTTGAATGGAAAAGCTGGACGCGTGTTTGCCGACTCCCCATTGGCTAAAACTAAATGCGTCCAGGTTGCTGTGTCTGCTCCTTTCCTTCTCCCTGCATTAAAGGGCATACCTCAGGGTTTGATACGAGGGCCTGTATTATTTCCCAAATAATCTTTGTATATTGATTTTGGAAAATAAGTTTGAAAAATATCAAGTATATGTTGACAGGCTTAGACTACTGTCTTAAAGCCCCTCAGAGTTATTGTTTATGCTTCGATGGAGATATTCTTCACTTAGCACCAACTTTTGAATTTTTTACACTGCATAAACACTTTTTAAGCAGATCTGATTGACTGTGTTTCATTATAAGGCGTGCATTATAAATTCATCCTCTACCACTCACAGGCAGTCAGTCACACTTGACATCAAACTCTTTCAAGACTCAGTCCATTCGCTTAAGGATTGTTCAGTAAATTAACCAAATCCCCAACCGCAGAAGTGTCAGGTAATGATTTCCCTAATTACACTTTAATTCAATTTTGTTCTATATTGACACTCTTCAGTGCATCTCTGACTCTCAGCCTGTCTCTCGGCATTACGCTCTCCTCCCTGAAGAGGCAGGGAAACAGCTCAGCCCGGATGTCTTCCCTTCATGGTCTGTTTGTAGTTGCTGCAGTCTGAAGCTGACTCGCTGTGCTTCTGTTTTGAATCAAGACTCCCTCAGCAAGAGACCAAGCATCAGGAGGGCTGTTTGATTGGAAATGTGTGCAACATCAGCCACGTCCCTGCTTGATTTGTCCTTCCAGTGCATGACACCATAAAAACCTTTTATTACCGAGATTCAAGCCTTGGGGTCATGTTAGTGACTTGTATGCTTTTTTTATTGCTTGTAAATGCTGGATTTAAAAACAGAAAAACACCACATTTGCTGCCACCCAGACAGTCACTTCATACCAAGCAGCTATTGATGTTTGAGACCCACATGATGGAGAAGTAGAGTGAACAGCTGTTTATTAATTTTGCTGTAGTTTGTATTTACTTTTTCTAAACGACACAAATTGAGCATTTCATAATCATGGGTGTGTTCCAATCATTTACAAATCAAAGACAATGTATCCTTCAGGCAGTTTTAGCATGATCGCACCGGTCATGCTATCCTACCAGGAACTGAACATTGAGTAGGCCAATTGCTGAATGACGTTCGATTACATTGCAACACATGTTGAGCCAGGTTCAGGCCGGTCGACCCTTTATTTTTTCCAGACCCCAGGTATCATTATAGTGATGTCACTGAAGTTGACGACGATGCCGTTTTATTTCATTTTTTACTCAGCGCCGATGCTGGTTTGAGCATTTCACGGATGAATGATATAGGCAGATTACAGTAGGTCTTAGTCAAAAATAAATGTTCTATCTTACTCTAAAGTAAGTGTGGAAACTTTAAAACGAACCCTAACCCTTAAACAACAAACTTCTCGCCTGAAAACATCCTAAAATTACATTTTTACTTATAGTGACTCGACAACAGTAGTATTCAGAAAACAACTTTCAGTTGTGAATTTTCTCATCAAGTAAAGAGAAGATCGCATATTGAGAGACGGCCGCTGTAGACATCTTCACGCTCATTGGCCGAGAATCGACGCGTCACATCAAAAATGTTCTATTGTGACGATGATAACATCAGCTTTTCTCCGCGTCTCACAGTCCAATCGCTAAAACACTGGCGCGGCCGCGCAGCTCCAAAAAGGAGGACAAATACGCGTCCAGTTTGATGCTTCGCTGGATGCCGGACACATTGAAAATCCAGATGTCTGGTCACCCTGTAGGTGAGTTTCATTTTTTTTGGAAAGCGTATTATTCGATGAATTCGAGACAAGTGCTTTTGGAAACTGAGTTTGTTTTTTTTTTACTTTGAATGACTGTGTGACGACCTCAACTGCCGGCTCATTTAAAGAACAAATTATGTCGGCCCGTTTTGCCTCTGCGGATTTCATACAGAACTACGAGACAAAGTAATGCAACAATAGCGGCGTCTGAAAAGGCTAGTCGCTGCACTCAGGGCAGACAGGTGTCAGTGTTGGGGGTAGATGGAAAAGTTAACAATGCCATAGGCTAGAGGCAGTAAATGTACAATGTAGATTAGCACAAAGAGAGAGAGGGAGAATGTGAATAAATGTGAGCATCAACCTCACTTTACATGCAAATTGTTGTAAAAATATAGACTGGAAGCTGTAGGTCACGTCACGGTTACGCTCGAGGCACAGAGTCGATGAAGACGTCTGCACGGGTTACAATAACAGTGTATCTGTGTTGTGTGAGACGTGGGAGCGAAAATCACATCTGATAACATGGAGTCTAGCCGGGCTATTAGAAAATTGGAGGCCGTTTTTCACTCAATACGTCAGTAGTCGTTGAGGACACGCCTGGCAGAGATCAGTGCTTTACTGTGTGAACCTTTTGAGTCACAGATATGCACGCAACTACACTTTCTCAACAGAGTGACATTAGACAATACACAGTTTTCTGTAAACTTCCCTACTTGTGGACACGCCAAAAGTAGTCCCACTAAATGTGTTTGTCTTATTTTCTAGGAATCTTATTGGTAAATTACAGAAGGCCTCCACATTTGGTTTTATATCACATATTTTAGCCTTACAATTTACATTTTATTCAGCCTCATAAAACCGTGGTATATTTCTCTAACCTCCCTCCCGCCTTCCCTGTCTGCAAGTGTATCGGCCAGCTTACCCTCCACAGTAGATACGAATCTATATTCTAACAAATCAAAAAAAAAAAAAGGGCCGCCAAGAGCACCATGTCTGGCATTGCAGAAAATACCTGCTTCCTGTAATGCTGCATCATATGAGCCATAATAAACCCAAACTCAACTGATCTGGATGGAGGATGCAGAGCACATTTACATAGAGACAGGGAAGAGGAGGAACACACTCCAACATATGGATGCCCCCCAAAAAAGTATGCATGGTTTTGTGTATGCAGGCATATTTTCTCAGGGCAATATATTTTCCTCTCCAGCACTATTGCCGGGGAAATTAGCATAGCTCCCACAGCAAATTCCAGTGGATATTCTCCGAGACACACACAGAGAAGAAACAAACAATAAATAGAAAAATAAAATAAAAATCAGTAAAAGAAAAGAAACGTGCTGGGCCGAGAGACAGATAGAACAGGTGCAAATATTGCACACAGAGAGGCCAAACAGAGAAGCTAGTGTCAAGCACATGGAGGCGTTTGTGCGAGAGCAGAAATATTTAGAAGGCTAAAAACAGTGGCGGCACTTAGACTCCACATCCATCACAGAGGAGACTGCTGTGTTTGTCCAAAGGAGGGCTGTGCGGGTGTGCGCAGACTGCAAAGTTAGCAAGCTATGTGTCTGGCCAGGAGATGGAAATTGTGTGGATTACACAGACACACAACACAAACACACCAGTCCAGTGCATAAGGCTCTTCCAATATGTTGGAAAAACCTGTTGTTCAGTTAGGAAGCCAGACATGAGGAAAATCCCCTGACAGTTTTGGACATTTTAATCAGATTAGTACAACAACAAAACAAAATGAAACAAATCTCAAAACAGTATGGCTAAAAATCTGGTAGTTTAATAGCAACTGAATCAAGCAAAGCTATTGTAATGCCCGGCTGTGCATTGTCTTCTTAAAATTGCAGCTGTTTACATTAATTCAATTTTAATTAAACCTTGAATTTGATAAGTTGCAAAATGCTTATCTTGATTATATGTCTACAAAACACTCACCATTAACATATTTTATCTCAACATTTACAGCTATTTTTTATATTGCGTGAGCTAGCATTTTCATTTATTTTTTGTCAGGCGCTTTTCACTTCATGTTACTGACAGACAACTCGAGACACAATGTAAATTTCACTGTGATATTGTTGTATCGGATTGCTTATTAGAAAACTTAACTAAATACCTCATTACCTATTTCAACTCATTCCTGCAAACGGGTCCCTTACTCTTTACAATAATCTGAGTACTTTGACAGAGGGCTCAAGCATATAATCAACTGAGGGATTTGTATTGATACCATATTGACCTACCTTTGTGTACTATATATTCTCACATTTTGGGATATCAAATAAGGGTATTGTTTTTCACCTCATGAAGAACTGTAGTCTCTAGTGTCAAGGTCACTAAAGGCTAAAAACTCTAATATTCAGGTGGTCCTGTGACAGGAGATGAATTCAGTTTCACTTCCAGGCTCAAGCTGTTGCTTCGGTTTCCAGAAGGTCTCTGAAATGTCAGTGCCTTCAGCGCTGAAAGTCTGAGCTCTGACTGGTGCCATTACAATGCCGTTTGTTAGGCCACAGCAGCTCAGCGCCTGTAAGGGTTTCTGCTTCCCTGGATCTGTTCCAAAGTTGTCAGTGCTAACATATAAAGCCAAAAGGTTTCCAACCTGCAGGTTGGGACCTGTGCGGGAGTCCCGCCGTGCAGGACTGATCGAGTGAGCAGGATTTTGCATCCGGTAAGTGTTTTTTCCCCATATTTGCATCTACCTTCGATGTCCTTGTACCTAGATGCAATGGCTGGAATAAATGGTCACCTACCTTTTAAACTGAAATAACACACGTTTATGGTATCGTTATATACACTTCTAATTGACACCATCTTTAGCGGGGAAAATAACAGATTGTTGAAATGTTAATTAGTTTACTTTTTAATTTGGAAACAGTTAACTTTAGTTTGTTTGCTCATAATGGCTTTCTGGAACTAACCAACAGGGTGTGTATATATATATCATGCATATATATATATTCAGTTAAATAGGTGCTCGGGGAAGTGTAGCCAAGTCTTTTGCAGAAATGTGCTAATACAATATTGAACTACATTAAAAACATTATACAAAACATATATGTGTTTTTTCATTTCCACAAAGGACCGTTGGATTATTTATACTGTTTTACAAAAAGCAATTTCCTCACATTACCTTTTATGTGTGCTCATAACGTCCATAATCCATCTTTAACTACATGGAGACATTTGGATCTGACGCAGATGTCAAACAAAAAGAAACCTTGGAGAATGAATCGTCACCGAGCTTTTCTTTGTCCCTTCAGGAAGGATGGGAGACAATATCCCTCCTTGACATTCAGTGAATAATCTACTCTCCAAACAGGACGCCCTTGCTAGATAACAAAATGCCACGCATGTCAAATTGGTGAGAAAATGACTGTCCAGCAGAGCACAACAGGCTAACAGCCAACACCACCGCACGGTTTCTATCGCCATTCTCATCAAGAGACGCCTCCCTGCCCGGGCCAGAACACCGCGTGCCAACATTTCTGTTGCCTTCGAAGGCTCTCGGAGAGCAACAGAAGGAGGAGGAACTGTGCAGCTCATTGTGATGGACGGAGTTAACGTCTCAGCATAATGTTCACGTCATTTTCACAGCATATGCCGTAAAAAGAAAAATCACAGCTGCCTGGTGTGAAGAGTGGAGCACTGTGCACCACTAGATCTTGTACAAGATGGCTGAATGTGTGTGATGTGAATATTTAACTCTTGGTTGGGTTTATTCATGTATTTCTTTTCACATGTTTTCATTTTGTAGCTTGGTTGTTTCTATACCTCTATTATCAGTATGCACATTGTACACGAGAAAGCTACTTCTCAGTAAAGAAAAGGAAGAAAAAAGCCACCAGAATCAATGATTGCTTGATGAATGGAGACTTGAGCTGAGTTCCATCTGCCACTTCCAACTCTTTGCCAATGCATCATCGTGGTTAGAGGTAAAAGTAAAGCGCATAGGAGAGAGCTGGAGAGAGAAAAGGAACCTGTCCCGTGACAATAAATAAATAGATGTGTGTTCTTGTCACCTTGATATGTGTTTTGCAGGTATTTCTGCCATTAGTTTCGACAGTGCATTGAAGAAACAACCATCGTGGGAAGGCTCTTAATGGGCTCTTTGTCTTCCTCAGTTTTCAACTTCCTATATAATGCCTTTGTTCTCCAAGTTTCATATTTGTTGCCTTTTAAAGTAGTTATTCTTTATGGCCGGGCATTGTTACAAATAATCAAATAAGTGCTGTACAATCCCCCCCAAGGACATTGAGCCGTGTTGGCTTTTTAACTTGAGTTTACTCATTATTTATTCTGTTATTAATTAATTCGAGTTTCCAATTACTTGATACCGGGGGTGTAGTGGTAAATGATTATGGGCGGTTAATGATCATCATAGGGCAAAAACAGCCACAAGCATAAGCAAATATTTGTCACGGCTTAGGGTTTTGTTTAGTATGTTTCCTGTTTGATTTAGAATTTCCCGGCCTCTTGTGTCCTGTGTTTACTTCACTTCCTGCCTTTTCTTCTGTCCTTGTTGGCCCCGCCCCTGATTGAACCCTCATGTTTCTGATCACCTGCACCTCTCCAGTGTATTTAAACCCTGCGTGTCCCTTGTCTCAGTGTTGGTCCGTCTGCTAAGATCAATGATATGGTCTCCGTTTTGGCTCTTGGTTTGTTTTTTGTCCAAATTTACCTGGGCCCTGTTCCACGTACGTGGTTCAACAAATCCGATCAAAAGTCCTATTATCCAGCTCAACCTAACGAGATGATTGACTACAGGATATGTCGGTTCCACGAAGGTGGAGCCTCCCTCAAACGGTCTCGTTCATTCTAACCAGACGTCAGTTCACAGGATAACTGTGCGTGCCCGCTCCTCTCCAGAAGGGAGAAAAGTCAAACGCCAAATTCATGACGTTGACTTTCTAAAAAGACATATAAACTCAAAGAATGACTGTCTCTTTTCTCTGCTGATGAGCAGATGTTGATCATGACTACATGTGATGAATTTAAGACCATTATCGTGACAAAATCTAATGGTGCTTTCACTTTCAAGCGTAGCGAATATTCGCAACACTTCCTGTTGTGAATGCAGCGTAACGCCGCGTAACACGAGTCAGTGCAAAATATCAGACAAGTAAATGTGTCAAACAAAATAAAATGTATCTGCTAATTGTCAGTGCCTCATCACCCAAATCAATCAGATTATATTTAAATGTGCCTGCTGGCAGTAGAATACAAATTAATATATACTTATGAGGATGTACTGTATGCACGTATGTCTCATGAACTATGTGTATATTCATGTAACCTATGTGTGTTTAGATTACAATATAACTAGGAGTTTGAATATTTGTATGGGTGGATCAGTATGTATTATTCATAATCAGAAATTCAATCAGTGGAAGCAGGGATAAGTATTGTTATCTTGAGTCCACCATCATCATGTTCTACAGTAATGATATGTATTGTGTACTAATGACTGTCATAGAAGTATGAGTGCTTTCAACACATCCATAAGTGTCTTAAGCGCTAAATAAACCTTATGAGCAGCACGGCGCTCATAAGGTGTGCATTATGTGAGACGGACAGCGCTCGGCTGCGCCGGTGTTCAATGTACGGCTCCAGAAAGTCTCGTAGATAAATGAGTCCTTGTCGGCAGAATCGATAGCGCTCATATGACGTCATCATGACGCGAGAACGGGCCGTGACGATCTGGAAGAACTCTCTCTCTATAAAACTAATATCGCTCCTTCATCAATGAGGAAGGGAGCTGCGTTTTGTCTGGTGGGAGTGGTCAACTTATCCAGTGAACTTTCAGTAAACCTGCTCTTGACCAGGTTAGGCGATTTCGATGTGTTGCTATGTGACTGATCTAAACTGGCTTCGTGGAACCGAAAATCCAGATCTACGTCATCTTATCCTGGAAGTTATCCAGCTATATCAGTAAACCACGTATGTGGAATAGGGCCCAGATCCTGTTTTGTGTTTGGCCCTCCAATGTTTTATTTTTTTTTAAACATTTTCTCTGTCAGTGTCTTTGTCTTCTCTGACCTGGCACCTTTATGATTCCAGCCTGGCTCAAAAAAAAGAAGGGTTATCAAAAGATAATTGTTGAACAAAACAATTTTAACTGTGGGGATGCAATTGAGATTTCAACAATGTTGAAGCTGTTTCAACATCCACACAAAACACAACTAAATAAAGCTTTAAAAAAAAAAGAAGCAGCTTCACAGTAAGCCGCCGCTGCTCCACTCGAGTGAATTTCATTTTTACCATCTCAGACTTACCCAACTGGAACCTACCACCTGCCCAGGTAAGTATCGAGAGCGCTAAACCGAGATCAAGCCTCAAAATCTGAATTTAAATTTCCAAACATTGATTTCTCAGTCACTTCTGACGTCATAATGTATCTACGTGCACACGAACATAATCTGAGTGCACCACATCAATGTTCCCCTCCTACAGCTTTACAGTGCCCTGTCCACGCCCTGCTAAGAGGGGATAACGATGCAAACCTGTTTCCACTTTCCTTGATTGGTCAGCAGGTCGCCCCGCCCTCACCAGGTGCTGTACATGTTTAGGAACAGGGCATATGGTGAAAATGCACAAAGGCAACCATTTTAAACCACTGCCACCGAAAAGACAATCATTTTTAGTGTCATATACACTCCAGAGAGTTTGTTTTATCGTATCAAAATGTATTGTAGGTCGACTAAAATGTAAGAAATATATTTATTTTAAAAAGATAAACAGAAGTATACTACTTTTAGGAGTGAGGAGCAGACTCAACCAAGCAATGCATGTGCACAATGGCGCTCAAAATGTGTCAATCTAAGAAAGTAAAACTGTATTTGCATATATGCACCACATTAAAAACTGCCATTGGAATGGAAAGGCTCCACCTTACAACATTTTAGTACATTCATTGTGAATTCCCCTAAGCCTAAAATGAAATAAATATCTATAAAAGTAAGTAGGTTGCTTTATTGTTCCCAGTTTGTTGACACGGTGCGAATATATCATGAGGCTTGGTGAAATATATTTGTACGTCCTTACAAAATAAGGGGTGTTTGAGCTGGATGGCATCGTGACGAAAAGGTGCAGGGGCATTGTCGTGATGATTTGCACATTTTTAGTGGCACAAATTTATATCTCAAAGATTTATTCTTGGGCACGGAGAATTAGAGGGCCCGACCCGACATGTACCTGCATAGTTTTGTGTGTGTGTGTGTATATGTGTGTGTGTATGCGTATATTTATATATATATATATGAACAAGCAGAAGACTAATAAAGTCAGTGGCAGCGTGACCGAGCTCTTACTTTTGTAGGCGGTGTAACAATGGCACATTTTTCCTGTTCTGCCACTAATGACACTGGCCTACTCATGTCTCTAGTGGGTACGGATAAATACCAACAACTGCATTAAGCCTGACTGTGAGAGGTAGATTAAACGAAGAAAATCCAAAGACTTAACGCATTGCGGTGCAGTTTTGTCTGCAACTTTATCACCACTATCAGCAGGAGTTGCTCCAAAATAAATGTTTTTTTCCTGACCTTGTATGCTTCCACGCTACAGGCAACATCCTGCCTAATGCCTACCACCTCTGACACACTATCCTCCAGGGGTTTAACTTCTTTCACACTAGACCTATATAAAAGTGCAGAAGAAGATGGGTCGGCAAACTTTGTCCTCTGTCTCGGCACGCACGGACTCCAAGCCCTGCGTGATACCTCGCTTTTATGAAACACAGATACAGTTTTCTATTACATACGCCCCATGAAATGCAGTTTGATGAAAGAGTAATCTTCTTTACTGAACATTCAATGAAATTATATGCTGCTGTAGATGGATCAAGGTAGTTTTTTTTATTGCATTGTTCCCCGTCGTCAAACAAAACATTTTATATGGCTTCCTCGAGTGCTTTCCTTCTGTCGTTTCTCTTCATGTTAAATGAAATCAAAATGTCATGTCGTCTGCCACAGTCATTACTTTGGAAACATTTGGACTTCTAAAGTAAATAAAGTACATTTCATCAGCATTTATACCCGTTGCATTTTCATTTTCACAAGCAGCTCTCTCGGATCGCTGCCCCTTTGCAAAAAGAAAAGGCCTTTCCTCGACCACATACTGTATTTTCCCATTTGTGGTAGTTTCAACATTTGAAGGTGCATGGATTAAATGTGCATAACTCAAGAGACTTAAATTCCCCCTACAGACAGAAGACTGTTTTGAAGTCAAAATTCGAACCGTGCTTCACAGAATCCACAGATGGCATGAATATTGTAGAATTTCATGCTCAGGCATGTCTACAGAAAATCTGTCAAAAAAGGGAAAGGGAACCTTGACACAGAGGTGAAAAAGTGTAGGAGTAGACAGATGATATTAAACGAAGCAGTATAGAAGGTCAATTAACTTGTTTTTCGCTGAGAGATGTTCTTTTTCACGGCAAATCCTCATCATCCTCCATACACAAGTTTGAGGAAAAGAAGAGCAAACATGCTAAATTGCTGTGCAACATTCATCCACTTGTGTGTGCGTAAGCGATGCCATCACCTTTTAACAGCTTTTTGTGTTCGCTGCGAGGTGCCTATTGTTTTCAGGCAGTGGTACATGAATGCTTTAAACATCTGTTACGAGCGGTCGTGCTCTGTATGTGTGCTTTCCGAGTCGAGCGGAGATGTTTCGATGTTTCGCCAGCCGCGCCCAGCCCGCTTCCAGCCAAATCCATTTCATCCTCTCTGCGAGCTCAGTTTCAGACAGATAGATCCTTTCATCCCCCAAAGAGGTGTCCTGTGCCTTGCTGAAACAGCGTGACAGACAAAAGCTTGGGGGGGGACGCCCGTGGCCAAGCCCACAGTCTCATCTCCTATCCATAATCTAGGCTGCCTCTGCCGTAGCAGATTACCTCCATGGAAACCAGCGGTGCTTGGCTGTGCTGGCGAGCTGCTGGCAGCGATGGCAGCAGCATATGTAATGACACCGTCTGTCTCGGTCTGACAGAACAAGATAAACAGTCCATTCCTTCGCAGGCCCGGGCGAACATGTCTGCGTGGTACCCAGAGTTATTATTGCCAGCTGATTCTGAAGGTGAGAGTGAAAGGTTATGGAGTTTCAGTATGGACGAAGACTTTATAGTCCAGTATACATGGACTTAATCCTCACTTCCAAAGAGAAAGGGATTAACCGAGATGAAAGGATTCAGAACAAGAGATTTTGAAAGGGCTAGTAATGTCATGATATGCAGAGAAATTCATGAAGACACGCACACACACACACACATACACATTTTCATGACTTTTGGGGACATTACATCGACTGACATTTATTTTCTGGGGACTTGCTCTAACCATAACCTTGACCAGCCTAAACCTAACTCTAGTTTTGCCCTAAACCCTGAAAATCCCATTCCCGGTATGGGGACCTGCAATTTGTCCCAACAAGGATGGTATTTCTCAACATTATGTTAACATATCGACTTATTCTGTTAACAGATAAATATCTCCACATTTTCACTTCCTTTACTTATTTTCCTGATTCTATATATTCTCATGATTGTTGACCTCTATCTTTAACTGATGTTTATTTTTTTGTCAACTTCCTTCTCGTTTCTTCCTCTCTTTTATCTCTTCCATCTCTTTCTTTATGCGTATACAGTCCATCCCCCTGTTTGCATATCCTGTCAATTTCATTCTGTCTTCTCTTTTGTTTCCTTTTCCTTCTTTCCCTACTTGTCTTCCTTCTCATTTATCTTGGTACAATTTTTCTTCTCCCTTTCCTATTTCTGCCTCCTTTTCCTTCTTGTTTTCTTTATTTAGCTTCTTTATTTTTTAATATAGTCCTCCCTACCTTTATTTCCTTGGTTATTTCCCCACTTCCTTTTCTTCTCTCCTTTACTTTTACTTCCACGTTTCCATCATCTCCTGCTGCTCCGGTGTCAATTTTAATTATCTTACTTCATCTCCTTTTTTTTTCCAGCAATGTGTTGATTAGTTTTCACTTAATAATTTCAAGACTCACTACCACATATTAACTCAAGCAAGAATGGACAATGACATTCACCTAAATATTTTTTTATATATTAACATACTTGTATACTCAAAACAATGAGGCCTGTTCTGTTTTCTGTTCATACACAAGCGGAATAGTAGACTAAATGACTCTTCATTTTCCGATGATGCATACACAGTCAGCCGTAATACCAGTAATACCACAGGAGATAAGGGCAATGTAGGCCCCCTCTATTGTATGATAGGTACACAAGGGATATACTTAATCTGGGATGTCTGTTATTCCATATAATGTTGGTGAATAGCTTTTTCAATTTTGGTAATGGATGTGGAGATGATAGTAGAGGATTATTGTAAAATACACCAAAACATTATGGAGAAAATTCTACCATAAAATAGGTTGGTAAAGAGCTCCATTGCTCCAACTCCGGTCACTCCAATTAGTGATCAATTTTACATCAGCTTCATAATTTGATTTCACTTTGTCATCAATTTTCGGTACTATTTGAAAACCTAACTTTGTGACATTCACATATATGACATTCTAAATCAGGAGTGCTTCTCTCTCCATTTATTAATATAATCAAAGATCTATTCTAATTTATATCCTGAAATTTTGCTTTAAGTTTCAATCAGGTTGAGCAATGCAGGATAGGATTTCCCAAGTGACACATAAATAAGATGACATGATCAGCAGACTTCAGAGTCTCAGTCAGTTTCCAAGATTTTGATTTTAGATTCTAAAAGTTGAATCTGTAATTTTTCCCTTTGCCATTGAGATTGAAAATCATCTTTCAGGGAGACCTGGCCAAGACAGGCTGCAACATAAGAAACAGATAGTTACAGACAGAAAACACAGAACAAGACAAGTTAGAAGAAATGAAAAGCTAAGAGTCATAACATAGTTAATTTTTGGGAACCTGTCTACTTTTTGTATTTTACATTTAAAAGCAGTAAGTGGTATCAGTTGTTTGAGTTTAAAATCATTCTGCAACAAATTCCATAATAAGGATGCAGAGTACACAAAAAACCCTTTTTTTCCCATTCCCGCTCTGGCATCAAATTTGGGAGTAGACCAAGCATTGCCTTATACTTAAGGTGTACTAATGACAGAGCCTACAAGTAGACAAAGCAAGCCATCCTACTCGATAGCATAACTGAGTCTAAGCTTTACAATTGGTAATGAACCGCAGTGAAGCATGGTAAGCAAAGACAGTTATAAGAAGCATGCAAATAAAGAAGATCACCACAGTGCAACACAGGTAGAAGTTGAGGTTAAAACTGAGTTTTAATCTCAACTTTTTCACCAGGTATTGCACATGTGCCTGAAAAGTGAGGTAGTCATCAATCAAAATACCCAGATAAGAGTCAACAACCACTATTTCACTTCCTTCAAGAGCCTACTCCAAAAGTTTGAAAACCACATATGTTTTGTCTTATCTGTATTTAGAACAAGTTTCAGATTAAAAAGGGTATTTAGAACAACATTAAAAACATTTAACAAGAAATCAATTGCCTGCACAAGAGTTGACTCACGACAATATATCACAGTGTCATTAGCATAAAAGTGACAGTTAGCGTCCACCACATTGGACCAGATTATTAAATAAACAGTAAATGAAAGTGGATCTAATACAGAGCCTTGTGGCACACTTTTACAGATGGCTGCAATATCAGAGGTTAGAACCTCATATCTGATGCACTGACATCTATTCTCAAGGTAGGTCGTGAACCAAATGCGCCTACTAAAAGGCCTACTCTTGCTAGCTCTCTTCAACATCCGTATAGAAATGGGAAAAAGGGGTTTTAGGTTTGCTGTTCCTGCGGCTTGGAATCTGCTGCAGACTGCTCTGGGGCTACTATGATATGTTGACTGGAGTCTCATGCTGTGATCTAAACATGTTCTGTCAGTGCTGTATTGGCCAGGACTTGAAAAGGACTTTTTTTTTTTTAATCTCAATGAGGCTTTCGTCGATAAATTAACGATAAATAATTTTTAAAAAGAAACAAGTGACCACTTGCTCTTAGAGCCTTTAAACATCATGGTCAACTGAAGTACTCCCTCTAAGCTGTGTGTGTGCGCCCCCCCCCCCCCCCGCCCGCTGTCCTCCTTCGGGCGCCAGGAGTTAAGCTCGCCTAGTATAGAGCGCCACATGAGCGAGGGCCAGCGCTGTTTAGGCTACTCTTGGTGGGCCCTGCTCCACTTATAGGCTACCATGGCGAAAAGAAAGGCAGAGCAGGTGCCCCAGAAAAAGGTCTGCCTAACGTTCAAACATGGGTGGCTAGATGAAACTTTCAGACATATTTGAATTTGAAGAAAGGAGTGGCGTGATCTGCAAATTCTGCTCGGAGGCAAAAGCGCAAAGGAGAGTTCACTCGTGGAAAAACTTGGTCCGAGTGGAAGCTTGTTTATCTAAAGCGTCATCTGGCACAGAAAGTCCATGAAGACGCATTGAAAACATTTGGACTTAGACATGGGAACTCCATCGATCAAATTCTCATCGAAACTAATGCCACATAGCCAGATAGGCCTATCTTCCTCAATGACATTCAAATTACATGTTTTGTAGCCTAGTTTGTTGCAAACTACGCCAGTTATTACATTGTTTATATAGGCTACCTTTAGGAAAAATGACACCATGTCAATTTAATAGCCCTATAATTATTGTTTAGCACTGCATTTGCATTTTTCTCATTGTCAGTCATAACCAGTAAACCAGTCATAATGTCCCCTTATTGAAGTTCAACAAAGATCCTTTAAGTTCAACAAAGATCCTTTAAGTTCAACTAAACTGGAAAAACACCATCATTGAAATGTTCCCAATGTCCAGCCATTATAAATGATATTGAATAAATATCAACCGTGTATACATATTGATGCATTTGCTGTCATCTCTTTGAATCCACTCTGGCTAACGCAGGCTTGTGGTTATTTTTCGGCAGGTCGCATGGTTGCGAATGGCTCACAGTGCTGAAATGTGCGCTCAGAAAAAAAAAAAATTGGTCAGTGCTGAAAAAAAATTGAGGGAACATTGGTCAACTGTGTCAAATGCTTTAGACAGATCAATAAAATGTGACGCACAATGTTGCTTCTTGTCAAGAGTAACGCAAATGTCATTTACCACTGTCAGTGCAGCTGTAATGCTGCTATTTTTTCCCCTAAAGCCTGACTTACAGGTTGATAAAATCCTTAAGTTGTTTGCTCACAAGAGCTTGCAGAATTTTAGCAAGTACAGATGAATTAGATATTGGCCTATAGTTATTTAAATTAGCTTTTCTTTCTTGGATTTAAAGCTTGTATATACTCTCTGATCTGCCACCTGGTACGTACAGATGTTTGAGAGGTATTGACTTCAAAATATGAGTCACTTGAAAATGATTGAAATTGGAGCTCTTAAAGCTAGGTTAAAACTGCCATCAGAGCCACAATGGCATCTGTGTCATAATTTCCTCTTTCTTCATCGTTCATCATCTGCTTCTTTTTTCCCTTATCCTTCTCCTCTTTATTGTGACATTTTTCTTTATCTTCTTTGTCTCTATATCCTCTTTCTTCAACCTTTTATTTGCTCGCTTCGTTTTATGCCGGCATTTCTTCCCCGTTTCCTTTCTTTCCTCTTCACCCTCCCCTTTCAGTTTACAACTTCCTTCCTTGATCATTCACTCTCTTCTCCTTCTCTGTCTTTTTTTTCTATCCTTTCCTTATACTTCTTTTTTCATCCCGTCCTTTTTTCTATTTTCCTGATCATTATCCGTATCGACTAATAGGTATGCATCTTGTGTCTCTCTCTCTCTCTCAGCTACCAAGTGTGTGTTTACCTTATCAGACATTAAAGTGACAATCTTGTGTGTGTATATACTATATAGGAATAACAGAGACACTGACTCACAGTTAGGCCTATAGTATTATAATATACGCATGCTGATTAAATAACCACCCTACGACACTTCCTACAGCCTGCCTGCTCATTTATTTTTAGAGGTCCCTGCAGTGTTGAACACACTGAAGCAATAATTCTGGCAGAGCCTGCGCTTTATCCATCAGAGTCCGAAAGAGCCATAATAGATATTGCAGGATTTTCTTTTTTTTTTTTCATGGGGTTGCGTGTTTGCACTTGAAAATTAATAATTCACAAAATGAATGTAGGGTGGTGGTGTCTGTTTACTGTATACCCCTTTGTGTGAGGATAAATCCTGCTGTGATTCATGTTCCTGTTGTGCTTTCTCCACCAGCTTGATTTAGTTGGGAGTTATGGGTCACTGAGGAGGGCAGGTACTGGAGTAAGGGTTTGGAATGATGGCGTATGAAGAAATACCAGCGAGATCGGGCTGACAAACTGAGCCGTGTTGGTTATTAATGAACGTCTAACAAAGCAAATGCATAGCGAGGGTGAAAGCATACGGCTCAATAAGCAAAACTTCCCCACATGCCTCCTCACTCTCTAAATCTCCCCAACGTCGCATATTCACCTGGTACTTTATTAACAATGGCGCCGTATTTATTATGCAGGCTATAAATCGAGGCTGGTTATGGTAATGCCTGCTTTATTGTGAAACACATTCTTTTAGCAAACACCAATCCCGGAGTAAAAGTAATCTCTGAAAAAGGCTTTTGAGAGAAGAAGCACTGGTGTTAGGGAGACCGAGGAATACAGAATCAGTGAGGAGGAGAACCCTTCAGTGAAAAGAAGAGCAGCGGCGCCGTGCGACTGCCAGAGAACAGAGTCGTGCATGTTTGCTCGTTGCAGAGCGCAAAAACGGAACCGAGGTTTTATTTCAAGACGTTTTCCCTTTCGAAGAACACCATGAAGCTTCGGAGAGATAATTCTTTAAATTCCTCTCGGTTTTGGTTCAACATGTTCTGCAGGCTGTTTGACATTCAAATTCCATTCAATTTCTGTCCCTGTACACATTAGCAATACATTACATTTCTTGACTATTGCATGACCGTCGAGAGACTGTGTTGTTGTAGCTGCAACGTTCCCATCATGTTGATGAATTACCTACGTTATTGCTAATATATGCACCATTTTGATGAATGTGCGTTGAAAGGTTTCGCGCCCTCATTTTAGTGTGAGCTACAGAGACATGTGAGCTAGATTTATTAGCCTGGAAGATATTACAAACAGGATTCAGGACTATACCACTAAATGTACATGTCTGTGACTGAACGATACTGCTAAAGTCATGGTAGATGCAATTTGCTGTCCCCCCCTTGTCTCTTTTCTGTGAACATTTTTACGTCGCTTTCAAGTCTATTATCTGTGCTTTTATGTGAAAATCTGTTGTGCGTACTTTTATGTGTGAAACAGTGATGCTGCCATCTTGTCCAGGACTCCTTTGGTAAAGCAATTTCAATCTCAATGGTGATATCCTGGATGAATAAAAGGTTGACATGCGATGCGTTCCAGACACAAACGCCTGAATGTCGGGTCATTTACAAACAAGAACTGTTGAAAAGAGATAGTTATCAAATCATATTCAATATGAGATCTCTGTGGATATCACAAGATACCTTTTATTTTAAAGTCTTCTTCAGCTGTAGTGCAGGGTAAACAGGGTAACATATAAGGAGCGTAAGATCTGAGCAGCATTCAGCACTGCAAGGAGGTTTAGCATCATCCCTCGCGCTCTCTGTAGGAAAGCGGTGGTGCACGCCGCTGCAAAGTGATTCTGCCAGTGGTGATCATGTAGAGGCAGCCTGAGGATGTCGGAACACATTTGTGTCCGTGGAGTGGGAATGCAGGGTCACCAAGAAACCAAAGCCACACCATAGAATTATTTCAGCAGCTGCACAGAAAACGTACGACCTGTGCGTTGAAGTCTGTTTGCATTGCAGCGTGAGTAACTTCATCAAGCTGTAATTTTGTTTTCTCAGACGTCTCAAGAGAGGTCTCATCACAGTCACAATTAGACTTTGTGTTTGTTTATTTTCTCAGTTCCGAGAAGCTCCTCAGTCGAGGAACGGTACACAAAATGTAGTTAGCATCGTGTTATATTTGATTTTCTTTTTTTGGTTCCATTTTCCAATCTATGAAGAGCAGCGGCCCCCAACCACAGAGTTCCGGTCCGATGTTCCCTTGGTACTGGGCCCCACAGAAAGAATGAATCAAAAAGATGTAAAAAAAAAAGAAAAGGTTGGAAAGATGTTTTATTTTGAAAAATGACCGGCTACATTTGTCTGTGCATGTGAACAACAATTTAAACATATCACGTGATACGTTACCCCAAAAATGAAACTTAAAATTGCATTTCTACTATGCCAGTGTTCTGGATTAAAATCAACACAGAATATTCTAAAATCACAGAAAAAAGCACTAAAATCCCCACTTCCATATGCAGCAACCTGTCTTTATGAAGTGGGCTTCAAGTTAAGGAGTAGACTTGACACACAGAACAGACGTCGGGTGTCGTTGTCTCCCGTCACCCAGAGATAGAACCGGCTCATTGCAGAGAAACAAGCTCAGGGCTAAAACTAATCCGGCGTAATGGTGAGTTGTATTTTTTGTCTTTATGCCGGTCGTATCATTTTATTACATCATATTTATTACGTCATATTTATCGGCCACACTGTGAAGGCCGGTCCATGAAAATATTGTTGTACACGAAACCTGGTTGAGGACCGCTGATATAGAGTGTAGCACAAAATTAGATTCACTACATAAAGTACAATAGTGGCATACACACTTCTTTCAGCCCTCGGGAGCGAATGGGACACTACCAAAGACTGAAATTAGATTATGCTTTAGGAACATGACTTACTCCCACTTGACTCTGAAGCTTTACAATTAACTGCTTTCATTCACCTAAAACATACAGCATTGGACACATGCCTGGGGCGGGGAAAAAAAATCCACCTACAAATTTCCTTCACACCTGGCCATTATGTTGTGTCCTGGAGGGGATGAAGAGCTAATTAGAGCGAGTACAGGGGTCCGCATGAAGTCCATAAAGGTTGCTGCAGCTCGCTTTGTAATCACCCACATCCACTACTACAAGTTCTCAGGGATATGCCTTAATATCAAACCAATTTTGAAATGATTTACCTGCAAGGGAAGTATACAATTCTCCAGCGGCTTGTATCGACTGGGTAAAAATTGCTTATTGTGCAAGAACAAATGTATCTTGAGTAAACTCCATTAAAAAACATAATGTGCAGGCTGCTTTTCCCCTCCCCCTCACGCTGTTATCATTACGCCTCCTTCTCCAAGATCCTCTGTGGCCGATATTAAGAAAAAATAATCAACATAATCCATATTTATGTGTAGCCATTGTAAAAAGCAGTAATTTCCACTGTTATGTATCTGTTTTTATCTGTTGCTGCCTCTGTCATCCATCCTCCGTACTCATAACAACAAGAAAGATGGCCACCTCATCTTTCTGACCCTCCCGGTGTCTGAAACACCAGCAGATAAACATCCACATCTCTCAGCAGTGAGTTGTGAAATTGCAGTGGAGGAGAGAATGACCTTTAAATCCATGTGTAGTGTGACACTGGCTCGCAGCAACAGACCTCATTCATGTGATCTAACAGAAAATGTTGCAGCAGGAACACGCGCAAATGCAGGATGCTCTCTTATGAGGGGAAAATACCAACTGAACCTTTTCCTTTTACACTAAAGATGCAGGCGAGTTTGATGGATTTCAAATTACCAAACACCTGAGAGGCATTTTTTCCTTCCAGACCTCCGGTGAGGTATTGACGTCGAGTCTGATAATCAATCAAACAGACAACAGCTGCTATTGCGATCACGCTGGTATTGGTTATCTTTTTGAAAAATGCAGAAAATGACATGATGTGGCCCTCAAGTTTCAACAAAGAATCAGAAGTAGGGCAGTTTTCCGAAGCGAGCATCAGGCATCGAGGACCGATTGGGTCCCTCCCTGAAAGCAACAACAGGATTTGTCTTCTTTTACATGTTAAAATCACATTTTGACAATAATGACCAGTGAGAGAAACAAGGTACTGAGGAAGTAGCCAACACTACCATTTAAAACATTGAATCTTAAAATCTACATTAAATGATCTTTACAAAACAGTGGCGGTCCGTCAGGGCCTCCTAAGTCTTCGCTCGTGGGGGTGCCGTGTGGATTCCAGTCTTTCAATCAGAGGGTTTTGAGCCCCGGCTCCACTGGCCCATGTTGTTGTGTCCTTGAGCAAGACACTTAACCCAGGATTGCTCCCCATTGCTGTGTCTACGGTGTATAGAGCAAAATGTATGTCGCTTTGGATAAAAACGTCAGCTAAATGTAACGCGCCGTGTATTAAGTGGGTCGGTCTGTGACAGTAACGCCTGGGACACTTTCCCCCCCCAGTCTGCTTGTGACGTGGCCTAAACGGCCCGCACTGAAGGCCTGAGTCTGTAATGCACGGCTGTCACTGGTAAAACATGATCTGAATTTGTGGACAAAAGCTTTGCCTGAATGGCATTATTTTTAATCGATAAATAGCAATACATTTAAAATTGGGTCAAATCTAGTGAATTTCACCAATTATCTCACAAACCCAGTGGGAATCAGTCTAATCAACTGTTTGTTTGTATTGTTCCATCTCAGGAAGGATTCTGATTTAATCCATTTAGATAAATATGTACTTTATAGATAAAGAAGGATGTTTGTGAACATTTGCAGGTGGCCAGTTGTTCCCTTTGTCCTAACCTGAACTCCCAGTTAACATATTTAACAGGAAGGTATCCACACAGTGAAAAACAAGTCCTGTTCCCTCAGTTCCATTGATTGCTTGTCCCCAAAGCTTCAGCAAAGAGGCCACAGGAATTGATTTGGAAATGATGAGAATTAAAACTTTTGCCATTAGTGTCCTGCAATTCAATCACACGGCTGAACAATGTGGACAGCACAACTCAAAATTGCTCAATTCCGAAAGGGAGTTGCTCCTCAGCGACTCCTCGTTAATTCAAGCTGCATCGTCAGAAACCTTTTTTTCCGATGGTGCCAGACAATAAACAGCTCATCACGCATAAGTAGTATCTGCACACAGGCGGAAAAAGAGGGAGCCAGATTTACATTGAACAATGTGGAGATATTCACACTCAAATTCCAGAACGTGTACAATTGTCGCTGTCCAGGACATTTTTTTTTCCTGCACATGTATGACTATCGCATGTCACCGTGATGTACTGTGTCCTTGTAATTCACCATAAAAGGCAGATGATAACATCCCAGACCTCTGGAAGTACTGGACCTGTGTGGATACATTGACCCTTGACCGGGTCAGAGCCATAATGTTTATGCTGTTGTAGAACTAGGAACCCAAATTACATCATAACCGCACAGATAAAGCTCAATAGGTGGAGCCAACGGGGCTTATCATCTAGGTTACAGTATCTCTACTGCGTAGGGATGCGGGAGCATCTCAGTCTCTATGCCGGCTCTTTATACTGCAGAATGGAGATTTGCCGCACGTGAAGGAAAGTCATAAATTACTCTGGCAAGATTTGAGTTCTGCATAAGTCAGGAGAAGCCACCACGGGGGAAACAGATTGAAGATTGTTTTGTGTGCAGAGCGGGAATGGGGTAGGTCGGTCGTGGCGTTTAGATTAATGCATCTGCCGGCTTTACAAAATGCCTTTGAATCTGCAAGTGCAATGTAAGCTACAACATAAATGTGAGATACATTATATTCAATACTGAATGTGAGACTTCGGGATTAAGCAATGGTTTTCCCATTTTGTCAGTATGTGGGGAAAAATGACTTTCCGCTCAGTATTAAAGGAGTACAGCGGTAAGTTATTTGACTCATTCAGGCGAGGCGCACGAAGGCAGCTGTTCATGATGAATGACATCACCTGGCGCACCAGTGGAAGGACGAGGCTGCCGGCTCCATCCAGCGGCCACCGAATTGGGAGAGCTGCCAATTGCAGGAAGATTTAGTAAACAAATAAAATTTGACGTCGCAAAGAAAGGCAATCTCTAATTTTGTTTTGTGAATGCTGGATTCATACATAATACAAATATACAATGCCCATAGATAATACGATACTATGAGGAAAAAAAAATGTGTTGTATAATAAAGGGAAGGCAAAATGTGTTCATTGTGAAATTATTACAACTCATACTAAAATTTGAAATACTACTCCCTGAATATAAATTTTTTCAATCAACTTTGACTTTTCTGCTCCAACTAACTGACCGTCAACAAATGGATCTGACATTATTATGTTTACATTGCTTTTTTTGGTCTTTGTTTTTAAAGAAAAATCAAATCAAAAATTAGATCTTGATATTTTGTCATGCATAGGATGCAGAGTGCTTTATAGCAATACTGGAGAAACTGCATTATTCCTTTTTCTCATTTAATCTTCAAGAGTTATTATAGTAAATAGCGATACTACTAGCTAGCCAATTCTGCTATTGTACCACATTGTATTGTCTTGCAATTCATTGTCTGGAGTTTTAATTTCTGTTCTACCAGACAAATTATTGCCTTGAAGTGAACCTAAATCCAAGCAACACACTCCTGCCTGCTTAAATATGGAAACTTGGTCAGTGCCGCCATGCTCCGAACTATGATGCACTACGTACTTTCACGTCAGTTTTGCATGTATCAGGGGAAATATACTTACGATATAAAATGACGTAGTTTTTGATGAGATTTTACAAGAAAAGTACTAGAAACTATTCCCTATTATGCTACTTATGCTAGTTACATAACCGATGTTCAGGTTTTACATGGAGCAGTCTCCTGTGTGAGAGAACTAATTATCACACGTCCGCCGAATGGATGCTCTCGCTCGTGGGACGCTGGAGGGGTTTCAAAGCCCTGCGTCTCATACAGACTACGGGCTAAAGGGTGCCTCGATGTGTCGGTAGCAGAGGCCCGAGGGGCACTGCACAGGCGGCCCTATTTGACACGAGGCTGAATGAGACCAGGTTGACCCAACAATGTCCCCGGGAAGACGTTCACAAAATGTTAACGGCTTCGGTTCAGTTGACCTTCTCATAACATTGTTATTCAGGATTTCAGCGGCAGGTAAGACTCTGGTTTTGGAGGAGAAAAGGGATTGAGCATGATGATCTGAAGCCGAAGAGTATAAGGATTTTGGACCACTTACAGCAGCCATTGAGGGTAAAAGTAATTGACTTTGGCTTAGCCTGTGAAGTCTCTAAGGCACAGAGGGCTTCACACATTCAGACCAGGAAGGTCTGGCAGCTTGGCAGAGCACCTGTAGCAACTTCAGTAGACATCTTCGACAGAATATCTTTGCATACCTTTATGTAAAGAGACCGATATGTGGATCCATGGATAAATGATGTCAAAATGAAGACTGAAAAACCCTGGTTTCATATGCTTGTCCAAAATAAATGTTCTTAACCTGATTGAACAAAAAAATCTATATTTGTGTGTATTTGTCTTCTAAAAATCAAATATATATTGCAAATATATTAATAAAAGGGTCACATAAATGAAGACAACACTATGTGAACATTCATTCAGGCATAACCTTGAAAACAGCCATTGAAAAAAACTCAAGACTTAACCCAACTTTACTTTTTCCAGAGCTTCCTACAATTTCTTTTTAAAACATCTTGCCTTTGGTTGATAATATATAGCATAAGACATTCATGAATGTTCCGGAGAGAGAAGAGGTGGATGATACAGTCAACATGGTTAGTTACAGGCTCTGCTTTCACAAACAGAAAAATATATGGAGTTTGAAAATCAGCTACATGACAAATTCACACACTTGTATCATTATAAGAACCTAACAATTAAGTAAACTCCATCTGCTGATGAAGATCATGTGATACAAAGAGACCGATCAAGCCCCTCCCCCCCAAAAAAGAACTGTCAGAATCAGTTGTTTCAGTAAATGGCCTAAAGGACATGGTTACAGTTTAGTGACAGAGCCCCCGAGCAGCTGCAGGAATTATAACTCGTGTCCTTCTGGAGCAAAGCAGGTTGTCATGCGGCGTTATTGTGGAGGCACGATGCCAGCGTACGGAGAGCGGTCGGGGTGGATGGATGAGCCAAAAAAAAACGTTAGACTTTAACACATTTCTTGTTTCCAACCACATGGCAACGTGGTATAACCATAAGCACAATTGTTCCACAATTCAGAACTAAGCTCAACATTGAGCATGAATTGAGAGCGACCGTAACAAGCCTGCAACCCTGTTCTAAAAAGATTTGTAGAGTAAAGCAGGCTCATTGCAGCCACTAATACTGATAGAACCTAATGGTTGACACATATGCACTTGTTGGTTTTGCACAGGCTGCACGTTATTGTTAACTTAAAAAGATATTCAGTGCAAAACAGGTTAATTGCAGCCACGGTAAGCAATTTCCTTTGCCAATTATTAGGGTTTTTTTGCACAGATAGAACTTAATTTGCAATGTTCTGATTGCAATCGCTTTCTTCACTTGAAAGCGATTGCAATTTTCTTTACTCCATTATTTGAAAAAGCACAGATGGATTCACAAAAAAATTCAGCATGGACCGTTTTGTTACAATTTTGTTGGGGCATGAACATTTTTCTTCCGCCAAAGTGGGGCGTGACAAAACAACTTTGAGAGGCACTGCTCACAGCTTTTCTGTTCTCACTTAATTTTAAACTTTTAAAGAACTTGTCTTGATAGGAGTGAGTGGGCAGTGAGTTGGGATTGTTAAGAATGAACCGCTAAGCTCAAGTGTTAGGACAAGGACCGGGCGGTCCTAATATTGGATCAGAATAATGGAAAGTTTCATGACAACATGCGCAAACCACTGGAGAAGCCATTGTTGAAGGTCTTGTGTGTTCCAGACGTTAGCTCCGGGAGGAGCATGGACGTGAACTTCATGTCGAGACTACTTGGTTAACTTTTTGATTTGGTAATATATACCGCGATTGCTGCTTCTGTTGTTCAGGTCCTTTGTCATTCATTAGAACTGAATAAAGCTGTATACAGTCCACAGCAAGTAATAAGACTCATGAATTCAAGCAAAGAAGCTCACGAGCATGATTGATACATCGTTGGGCATCCAATATTACTTATCTTGAAAGCAGCAACCTGAGTTCACCTCAGGTCCATGTTTGCTATACAGAAGCTCTCAAATGAAATGTGGGCCTAATTACATTTTATCTGATGCCCCGCAGCAGGCCCTGCCCTCTGAGAAATTAATATCAGAGTGTCCACTGGACCCAGTCTCAATTACATTTCTTTTCAAATGCATCAGCTGCCATCCTTCTCGTTAATGTGCAATGCAGGAATGAAAGTTTATACGCTGCAGAGTTATTCTTCATGCCCCAGAAGACCGAGCGAAGGCCTCGGCTGCCAGTGTATGCATTTCAAAAAGCAGTATCAACACAGAAAACCAGGCGTCGTCTCCTACATTTATGAGCTGTACACTTCATGCCTTCCTAAGCCTTGAGTATGGGTGTGTTGTTTATGAGACTAGTACTCAGAGGAAAAAAAGCTGCCGTTTGAAGTCACTTGATATGAACTTGCCATTTCCTGTTGTGAAGGCTTGAATTGAAGTTTGTCACTGCAGCCAGATTTATGAAATGAGAAGCGCTGTCAGGCCCCAATACCCCCCACGCTTCCTCACCCACTGTGGTCGAGTGGCACATGGGCCTCACCGGCTTCACATGGCGTAGTCAAGCTGAGGACCTACTGAGGTTTCGCAACAAACAGTAACGACACACTAATTGCAATGGGTAGGGGGGACTTGTTGCCCAATGATGACTCACAGGCCGGTCCATGACGACCCTGGTTCCCTCCTATGGAGATGGGTGTGTGGATAATGAGCATTGCATCTCCAATGGTCACCTGGAACGATGCCGATGAGAATATTAAGACAAGCTATGCATGTGTGTGGGGTAGAGATCTCACAAAAGTAATCAATTATATATTTTTCCATCTATATGACTGTTTATGTGTAATACAATGCCATCAGTAGGGAGTAGTGGTGCACTATTTGCTCAGCATCATCAGGAGGGAAAGAAAACAGACTTCTCTTATAATTGTGTTAAATAAATATGTTTCATAAGAGGCCTTCAACAGTAGCACACAATGTGAGATATGTTTAAATTGGACTCCATATGGTCATCACCACATTCGTTAATAAGGGCTGATCAGCAAATGCTTATTGTTGGACAGTGCACACGATAGTGCACACGTCTCGAAAAGCACTATAGGAAAAGCCTGCACTATATTATTTAGCAACAATAATATCATTCTGACAAATATTAATGCATACCTCATGTTCACTGGGATTTGAGGCCTCAAGCACAAAAGAAAGTCTGGTAATCAATTTTTATACAGTACTACAATGAAATATGTCTGGCTGGACCTATATAACATATATATCTGAATTTTATGAGCATACCTTGTTTAGCTGTGATGGGATGTATGAGTAGGTTTTATCTTACTGAGACTAAGCTAGAAAATCCATCAATTACACGGTTACAACTGTTGATGTAAATAACACTATGATGTGAAGGAAATATATATTTTTAAAACATTAATGAGGTTGCGCCTACACACTGTTGGTCAGCATGACTGTCTCACATCGTTCATATTATGAAACCACGACAGTGTTCTGCCAAGAAAATACAAAGAAATAAACTGTACGCCAGATTGGGTGCTTCGAGATGTATTTTACTCGAACATATAGAAGAATCTCCACAAGTCTAAACCAGCTATGGATTGGTCTATCTGGTGTTATTACTTCCTCTTAAAGAGCTCATAGTAGTGCTGATATTCAGGGTGTAGAATATGATGACTAAGACAACTACAGGATTCAGCTGGATTCTATAAAATACTTTGGGGTCCGCAGCACCATAGAACAAGTGGATAAGAACAAGTAACCTCATGAATCTTTGGGTGTTGTTGCTTTGTTTCCATTAATTTTATTTACAGGCTTTTGGCATTGCTCCTATGTTTGCAATCCTGGGAGAAAACAAAGAAATAAGCTCAAAACAATGTCACGGCACATTCACTGGAGTATTATTATACATCGCAATCAGATTACAATTGATCTAATCATGTTTATATTGTTAATAATAGCAACATTAATAGCGTCTTCACATGTTTTTATCACACAGAAAATATAAATGAAAACTGACACTCGCTGCTTTACAAAGACTATTGTTGACTGTATATTGCCAGTCCTGTATTTTTAATTTATTTTGTATTACTCTTATTTGGGACTAATGTCTTTGGCACCATAGTTCCAATGATATTTAAAGATTAAAAAAATGTTATTTTACACGAAATGCATTAAACGTAGTCTAAGACTTCACATGTCAGAAGCTTTTATCAAATACCGGTTGTGAGTGTTTTATGACATGTCAAATAATCCAGTCCCACATGCACACATGTTAGAGGATTTATGTTGTTTTACTCATTTCACAAATAGTACTGGGAAATAACAAAATGGAGAATTACTGTACATGCCCTACAAACTAAAACAAGAACGTCAACCACGAGACGTTTGTCGGGACCACGCGTCCCAACGTGTTGTCATGAAGTGACGGTTTTCCTCACATGGTTGTCCCGACTGACCAAAAAAAAACGTGTTGAAGGCGCGAAAGATACTTCATTTTGAAAATACATTCCTTTTAAAAGTCTTGTCTACATAGACAAATCACTAGATTACATTTTTACTATTTCCTAAAATGCTGTGCGACTGTGTTGTGCCATGTCTGGTTATGTCTTCTGCTAAGAAAAAGAACACACAACCACAATACAAACAGCATGTGGTCCGGACAGCTTGTGGCCATGTTTACATGGCAGTGAAGGACAGTAGCACTGTAGCAGAATTGCAAGGATTAAAGAAATAACCCGTACAATCTTTTTGGGACCACTGCTTAATCCGCTCAAGTAAAAACCTGACACTCAATTTTCAGCGAGGCCGTCCAGAGCTGCTGTGATGGCTGTCAGCACCGGAGAGGTGAACCCCATCTGCTGAAGGACATGAGGGCGATTAGGTGGCCGTGGCCTCTTCCGCACATCCCTCACCTTCACAACACATCCTAATGCTGCCCATGGAATGCTGCAGATTACATATGGAGGCTGTAAATTGTGCTGATATCCCATATGGCATAGGATCCCATATGTGACAATGGACTCAATGGGAAAAAAACACTGTAATTCATAGTGCATCAATTTACCCTCTTGAAAAACAGACTGAATTGTCATTCACCAACAGAAAAGAAGCATGTAGCAGTTGCTGCAAATATGTTTAAGAATGCCTCATGCCTGAATTTGTAATGGTTGGCCACCATTCAGTGTCTGCCGTGGCACAGTTGCCCTTAATTACTTGTCAAAGCATGTGGCATCGCAAGTGTTTCTCTCTTTCCCATTCCAGCAATCAAAACGTCACACTCCCTCTGTGCAATTTCAAAGCACAATTCATATGCATTCAGAAGATGGGGAAAAAAAGAAGAGGGAAACTAAAAAAGGGTAGAAAATATCTTGAGTGGAAGCTTATGGCGTGACATAAAAAACCACCTCTTACTCACCCACTGTGCTTCTCCAGAGACTTTTAAATCCGGCATTCATACAGAGTAGCACAGCCACGAGCTTGGGGAGGGAGGTGAGCTTTATAAACTCGGGGTGTGGGAGCAACGCAGGCTATTACTCTTCACAGTTGCTGCATTCATCCACTAATTCCTGATTATTCTGCAGTGAGCTGTTAGGTGTGCTCAATTTACAACAAAATAGGAGACAGATTTCGTCCCTCGGGGCAGAGCGGGTGAAAGCATTTCTTCTTCTTTTCTGTTTTTTAATTACAGCTTAAAAGTTTAATAGTAACTGCTCAACCATTTGGGGCAGTGGCGGTGATTATTGTTGGCAAAGTATTTTAATAACAGATCATTTAGCATTTTTAGTTGCATGATGATCCCCGTAAAGGGAGTCGGTGAGCACTGGCCCTTTAGGCGGTGTAGAAATGTGGCCGTTTAGAGAAATTCCCTTTCATAGAAGCAGCTTTATTTCCCTGTAAATCAATTATGCAGAAGCCATACATAGTTTCCAATGACTAAACTTAATAAAGTAATGTATTTGCGCCATTTATACAAAAGAAAATATACCTGGAATGATACTTTTCTGTTGTCTTTTTTAACATCAGAAACACACACTAGTTCTGGCCTAGTAATGTCTGCTATTTGCAAGGTTAACGTACAGTTAATGAGATGCTAGAAGCTGGTATAATCACAGCGCATTTATGTTTTGATCAGGTGCAGAATGAACCCATTATCTTCCGTGGGTTTTTTTTTTAATGAGAGTGTAAACGACGCATTGAAATTCAGAGTCACGAGAGAGGTTAGAACGAAGCAAAAATGATTCCCTCGCACTCTTGTTGAAAAAGGAAACCTCTGTTTCATTTTATGATATTCAGTTTAATCTCCAACACCTTCTTGGAGAAATATCAGGCTGTATAAAGTTAAACACCGAGAACAATCCAAAAATACAAGCCGTCAATAAAGTCCTACATTTCACCTCCACAGTGTCCTATTTTTTTTTTCTTCCGTCTGATGAGTTTTTATCTCCTACAGCACAAAGCAGCTGGCTCTTAAACTCTCATTAGAACAGCACCTCTGTGTTGCCCGGATAATACGAGGAAGAAGAGCGATGGATGGACACGTGGGTTGGGCCCCAGCGGAGACAATAAGTTATGTTTTATTTGCGAGGACTAATTCTTCATTCCACTAATTGAAGGAGTAAAGGTAGATCAATAGGCTTCACCAGGCCGCCCTGTTCTGGCAAGCACTGACATTATAGCAAAAAGACCAGGCGGCACAAATAGATCTTTTATCAGCGACAGGGCTTAGTGTGTTTACAACACATTCCTTATCTTCCAAACTCCTATCTGTCCCGGTGCAGGAATCCAATTAAGTTCCCAATATTAACCCCTGTGGAGAATTAACCCCACACACCACTACTCTTTGAACAAATAAAAGTGGGCGAGGAACCTGCTGCCAGTTTTAAATGAGGAAATAAATAATGGATGCTGCCTTTGGCTCTCCCCCCTCTGTGCGCCACTGATCCTACCCACCTGGAGGGCTTCTAAATAAGATCCTACGCTGGCTGAGCACAACACAGCAGTTCATTGATCCCCACCCAGTTGTAAGGCCTCTTCCCTCAGGTGGGCATATGAAGGTTGAGGAGAAAGGGCATGAACACAGACAAAGAAATACATATGCATTGCAGGCGGGGGAAGGCCGACTGACTCACCTGCCCTGTGAGCCAAATATAGATGAAAAAGAGTCAGCAGCTTGAATGTACATGTATGCGTGTGTGTTCAGGTGTTGATGTACTCCAAAAGGAAATCAAATGTGGCGTGTTCTCAAGAGAAGTCAAATTGCTGTTGAATCTGTGCGGTTAATATAGTCTGTTTGTTTGATGGATCCACAGCAGATGGTAGCAGCTTGTGAGTCACAGTGGAAGAGGATTGCGATGGTAAAACGGGAAACACAGCCCACAGAACACATGCACAGGAGACCATGCGCAAGCAATCACATGGCACTGCAGACCAGCTCCAACTGAAAGTATATTTAGGGGGCGCAAGAGAACGCTTTAGAAATATTTAGCTTGCTAATGAAGTGCAGTTTAAGACCAATCAAAGCAAGCCAAATCACAGGAACTGTCAGGTAAATTTGAAAGGACTCTGGGAAAACTGACTAGATGAATGCTGGTAACATTAGCCGCAGTCTGAGGACGCCAGAACAAAATCAAGTCACAGCGGCACTAGGGAGAGATCAAAGTAATCAACCAGGAGTCAATAGACCGCCGGAGAAAGGTTGAGAGGGCGGTTCACATCAGATGCCGGAGACCATTTGTGAACAGAGACGGGAGACACTGTCCTTCCATCGCATACATGACCGCCTGTTCCAGTTCTGTACTTAGATGTCATCACATCACATATATCTTACTTATTAATTAATTAATCACCAGCCTGCGTACTTTCTCAACCCTATGTTTGCAAAATAATGAAAGCGTCTGGGAAAAGCCAGCTTCCTGGCTTCCTGGATAAACTAAAGAGCACAGAAAATCCCCCCTTTTCAAGTCTGATCCAAAAATATCCGCCAATGCATCACCCTGACAAAGTCAATATTTAAATCCAAATTATCTCTCTAAACATACACTACTCACAGACCAGTCTGCATCTAACCCAACACCCAGCCATCTTGATCAAGGATGGATTGAGTCAACGGTAAATATGAAGTCAGGAACAGCACGGCTGGGGTTTCATCACAAGCTTTTGTTTGCAAAGAGATGAAAATAAGTAAATTCACAAATGTTCTCCTAATCTTCGCCTCATGGCAAGATATGCAGAAAACACAAGCGTTTAAAAACATGTTTTGTGAAATTTTACCTTTTACAAAACAGCACTTATCTAGTTACAAAAGCTTGTTGCCATCAGCGACCAAAGGCAACACCATTTAGCAAGGCACTGCATTGAACAATTAAATATGTGCAACCTCACATTCCTCGTAGATGGCACTATTGTAATAAAGTGTATGGGGCATTTCTACTGTGAGCCTCTTGGTCAGACTGACAAAACAAAATTTATGCCGCCACAATCCGGTTCATTTACATAAAACACCCCTCATCAAGCACTTGTGATAAACAACTCCCCTTCAAAAAGGACCAAGTGGCACATTCCGATATTTTTTCTCACTTTTGTGTTGTCAGAGACAAGTGGAAAAACGTCTCTGCAGAGGTGGAAGCACCGCAAATAAAGACTGTTATTATGTGTCTTGTTTACAGGTAGATTGTCAAAAGAAGGGCTTATTGCACACATGAAATTTATAGGTTGTTGGAATTTAAACAAGGCCCGACAAAAATAACAAAACAAGTGTCACACAAGGAGGGTGAACCACCTCTTCTACTTCAGTTGTTGATGAACAAAAGTGTCACTAGAACTGGATACAGTTCATCCCTGAGTGGAATCATACCCGGTGGTGGATACTGAGGGGCCCCAGGTCATAACTACACACCACAGGGGACTGCATCCACAGTTGCAGAATTTCCATATTCACGAAAGTAGGAAGTTTTTCTACTTTTTATTTCCTCCAGGATATAAAAAAAATATGCACAGTGCGAGCCACGGATACTCAAGCTGAGATGGAGAACAAGTCGGAAATTATAAAGGCTACTGCTGGCATCACCCAGATATTGTTGACTGGCATGTGGAGTGGCCGCTCTCGAGGACAAACACAGCCAGCGGCCCTTCAGCAATCTATAGTGCACTCAACGATGCTTATTGGGCACACAGGGCCTCGGCAATAACTGCATACCTTATCTACCAGAGTTCTCTGCATATGCATGGTCAAAAGGGCTTCTAAATTACAGACACAATAACGCAGTTAAAATGTACTATTTCATAAATGATAATCTAGCCTAGAGAATGGGGATCAAAACTAAACTAAAATGTATTTGATGTTGGGTTCTGATTAGGTCTGGTTTCCTTTAGCTAGGATGAGCAGACGTCCTCTTTTTCCCGGACGTGTCTTCTTTTCGAGACCTAAAAAATGCGATTCCAAAAACGTCCGGGATTTTGCCTCGTTGGACATTTGTGTTTCTCTGAGTCTTTCACAAACTAGTTGTTACTACCTTACAAGTTTTGGAAACGGTATCTTACGTTCTACCTTCTTGCGCGATCGCTGACGGTAGAGAGAACTGTCATTGGCCGACCGATCTCAGGGTTGCCAGGAGCAGGATAATTATCCTCCAAACACAACCATTTTCAGCCTTTGGTACGATACTACGCCATCACCAATCTGGCAACACTGAGCACCTTGTCACCTCCACTCGCGCCGAATGTCCTGTTACGCTCTGAAGAAATTACTTCTGCGTAAAACATCGCTGCATCAATAATCGACTGGAATTTCCGCGACAAACTTTGTTTTGGTATCTTAACACGACTCGTTCTTTTTTGAGCTAAGGATCGCGTAGATGCACGACTGTGGAGCGGGATGAAACGATAACGGGGTTCACCTTACGGCCTGCAGTTGCATTGTTTACAACAGCACCCGCCTCCCCTCCCCGCGACGAAGTGTCTTCTTTTTCACAAACTCCAATCTGGTTACCCTACTTTATCACATAATCTGTGTGTTTAGCTTGTACCAATGCTCTTTTTAAATAGTAGTTGAAGAGAAGACTCAGCATAATAAATGCAGCATAATGCTAGTCTGTTACTTTGGCTCAGAGTCATGGTCAGCTCAGTGTGGTAAAGACATAATGTACTGATTACAGTTGGTTGGGGAAGATAGGCTGACAGTAAAAGATAAACACAATGTAAAGCTAAAATGATAAACGTTTGTTTCACACTCAATCGATGGCTCTGTTTAAAGTCAAATTCCCCTCAGTTAATAGAGATTACCAAATACCTTTGTGCTTGTGGTATAGACATCTCTTAAGAAGACTACTTATTATCATCCCTTCAAGGACAAAGGGCTGACCTTTGTGTTGCCAGGGGAGAGTCAATAATGGAGCTGTTGGAGATGTTCTGGAGCCCATTCAAGCCTACAATAACAGCTGCACAGAGACATACATTCATCAAAACACACCCTCACACACATTCACTTACTTACTCCCACACACCATTACTTCGATACCCTCCAAGCAACGACTGGGTTGCATTGACTCGGACGGTAATTTAATGTAATTTCATTTATCACTCCGAATTAGATTTCATGTTGCTACTTAATAATTTAAATCCTCTAAAAAGCAATCTTGGCTTTCATCTCAGTATTGAAGAACACTGGAAGATGACCGGAGGTAATGGCTACACTGGCTGTGATTTACAACTGCAGTGTGGCACAGTATATGGAAACAAAAGTGGGTGGACTATGTTTTAGTCATAGTCCAGGATGACGGTAGTGTTGTGTTTCCAGTGTGTGAAACGTTAGTGCAGTCTAGACTCATACTCTCAAATGGTATAACTACATACTCTTTACCTACACTTCAATTTACCAGCTCAATCTTCATAATGCATAAATTCATCCTAAACGTATCATTATGTTAATTGATACAATTATTTAATAAAATTGATGCTGGTCATAAGATAGAACCATTGACCCTGTTTTCCCAAATATTGGGCCACCACTCACTAATTTAACCCCATCCTGTTCTGTGCTCCAATATCAGTTGAGCAAGCATAAAAAACCAAATGAATCTTAAGTCAACTTTCTGTCACGTCTGTTCTAAGGTACCATTAATATGCTATTTACATGCCATTGGTGTCACAATCTTTATAGACTCTACGTAATGAAATCTTATGTTAGCTCATGCTTAGCAACATGCTACTTATAAAGCAAGCAGACGAACGTACATCAAGAGGAGTTGGACATTAGATTGCCAGGTTTGCTTCCTTCTTATTTCTGGGGTGAAGTTAATGAGCTTTGGAAAAAGATATAATATCGCCGTACGGCTAGGTGCCAGCGACGGAATAAAGTAACCGAAGTTAAGTTTATTGTTAATATGTCCCTCCATCTTAAACTGTAGAAGAGTGGGGCGCGATTGGGATACCCAGTGTTCCAGTCTGAGGCCATGGTTCTCTGCTGGAAAACGGTGGATTGGGCCCTCCATGTTGGGAGTCACAGCCACAAGCAAGAGAGTTAAAACATTTTTGGGGTATTGCTAAGGAGTGAGAGTAAAATGGATACACAGGTTGTGTGGTGAGGCATTAGCAGAGATGCAGGCATCCAGACTCTTGTAAAAAGAGGGAGTCGAGCCGGAAGAAAAGCATTCAGTTCACATGTTTGTCAATGTTCCTACCCTCACTTACAGTCATGAGCTTTGGGTAGTGACCAGTTAGATTGCAAGATTGTAAATGTCCCTGCTGCGGGACTAAATAAGGGTTATTATTATCTACAAAGTGCTATCAATAAGTGCCATTTAAGTGCTACTTAAGTGCTACTACGGTGCTACTTTCCTCATTGAAGGTGCAGACGAAAAAGATGTTTTTAGTTTGCGACGGAATATGTAGAGACTTTCTGTTGTCTCGATGTCAATAGGGAGCTTATTCCACCATTGAGGAGCCATGTTTGGTGAGGTTTGGTTCTAGATTTGGTCAGGGGGGTTATCTTCCGGACGGGCCCCGGGTAGAGTCATTGCTCCTTTGCGTCAAAAAGGGGCCAGCTGAAGTGGTTTGGGTATATGATCAGGATTTCTGCTGGACGCTTCCCTTTTAAGGATTTCCGTTCAACTGGTAAGAGGCCATGTGGAAGACGCCAGAAAGCACTGGAGAGATCAAATATCTCAACTAGCACAACCATTGTTTTCCTATGGTACGACGTGCCTTTCATGTGCGCCTTTTAAATGCTGTGCGTTACGTTTTCACTGTCTTGCTCGTCCAAGGCAGACGATTGGATCAAGCAAGAGGCAGGCTTCATTCCTTTCTGTTTTCGTGTGGTATGAACGGCGGGCACTAATATTAGCTGTATTTAATTACAAATAGCTTTACAATTCTAGACCGAAACACTACTCTAGTGCTCAGAAGACGCTCGAACTGACTCCTGCTCAGCCGGAAGAACAACTGAAAGCACTCGTCATTAAGACCCAATTCGTCATACCTTTTTTTTCCCTTCTTTTTAAATATCGTGAACCCCAAAACTTTTTGGGGACTTTTTCCTCCTCCTCCTCATCCCACAACACAGCAAGGGCAAGAGCGTGATGTCTGCTTGAATCCATTTTGTAAATTAAGTTTTATCACCCGGTTGCGCACGCAGGCCCGTATCACAGACGCACCGGGCTGTTTTGCCCGTTGCGTTTTTGTCGAGGCGTTTTTTAAGCGGCTGCGCTTTTAAAAAAACGCGTCTGGAGTGATCAGCTCCTAAGTCTGTCAATTAGCTTAAATTAAGCAGTTTTTATTTGATTGAGACTAGAAGGATGTCAAATTTAAAATGCCATGCACATTGATTAAGCATCATGTATTTAATTTTTATACCATTTTCTGTTTATTTAGTCTCTTTGACAGACTGTGAACGTCATTACATTTAAGTGCACCTCAGCCATTTAACAGATTTATGGTCTAATGTAGGCAATTGATTGATGGTCTACTGTGGCCTTGTCATCATAACACATTCATATAAAACCAGAAATGTGTCCATTCAAGGACATCAGAAGACCAAAAGGAACTTTTAGATTTTATGTTTATTGATGCCTTGTAGTTTTTATGATGGTAAGGTTTTTGAGTGATGCCGCTATAGTGATCTTTGGCATCCAGTTCCTGGTAAAGGACTACTAGCGTATGGTTACGAGAGAACAACAATGTGTCGGTTTTGAACACAGATTGTATGAGGTTGCTTCGATATTCGAGCAGAAATTGTCCATGAGTATGATTAATCCGCATCTGACAGTTGGTGACACGTACTCTGTATCTGTTTGTAGAGATGGAGTAGTAAGTGAGAAGGTTGGATGGCTGGATGGTGCATGCGGTGCTCTTTATTAGTAAACGCAGGAACCACTCAGTCATGCTAAGATGAATGCTTTGAAATAATAAATTACAAAATGCAAATAAGTAGAAGATTAGTCTGTGTTTATGGGTGGCATTTAATTTTAATTGGTTCATTATTTCCGTAAATTACATTTTTAAACTCTCCTGACTGCCACAGCTGTGCTTATTGCTGGGTCGAGGGACTGCAGGCTACAGGTCGAGAGCATCCCTCTCTGCAAACCTGACTCCCGGGTATAGATCCACACTCCTGTGTGAATTAAATTCAACCGCAAAGAAAAGCACAAGATTATATTTTGGAAAGTTCTGCTCAAAATGACTGTGTCAAAGCTGCGGAGTCTTGAAATGTGGTTACAGATACAATTCTACGAATCTCAGCAGTGCAGTTTTTGACTGTGCATATACCCCATTCCCTCAGCCAATCAAATTACAATGTCACCACTTGTCACTCATCTTTATAAGCGTCTGAAAGCCCTTGTGTAAAGCTTTGCTGCTTTTTCTCTTTTCCTACCATTCGAGTGCTGCTGGTGGAGTGATACCACACAAGAGAAGCCACGGACAGAATCTATGCCGGATGTGTTTCAGACGTCTTTTTTCAGTTGTCCTTTCAGTGTCCATTTGGCATCCCAAATATCCATTTTAACAAATGGAAGCTAAACCTCTCTCTTTTTTTTAATCCACATTCTTTACATTAGTGCTCCACCCCTGAGTAAAAGCTTCTTACAAATATAAATAAAATGTGTCAACTAAATAATGACCCCATAAAGAACTGATGACAGCGTTTATCATTCAAACACCATCCCTATTGGCCCACTGAAGCCAAGGTGCCCGAGAGTCACCCTTCATCCGCTCAATGGGCGATCGATATCCACCTTTATGATCCCACGAAATATTGTACTTTCATTCTTTAAGTATAAGGCTTTGAGTCGGGAATAGGTGTACAATTGCAAGTATGATTCGTACATGCGAAACAATACACCGCAGAAAATGTTGAATGACAGAACTATCTCAAATTTCTCTCCCGGCAACTAGATAAAAATTCCCCTGAAACGTATGGCGCTACATCCTTGAAATACTGGAATTAAAGGATTTCCAAGAAACATTCATTGGATAACTGTCTCACATTGGTGACATGTTCACTTCTGCCAATTCAAACTTGGTTTGTGACCTTTTTTATAACACTCTGTCCTTTTTTCTGTGTCTTTATCTTGGGGTATGATACAGAAATGCCACATAATCTATATGCATGCGGCATGTGAGGCATTGTGTTATGAAATAAACCTAAAGCTGAGTAACCTTTGATTTACGTCTTTGACATTTCTACTTTATATTAGAGGGCATGAAATGCAGCGTCCAGAACAACAAGGGTCAGAAGTAGAGGTTGGTGTCACAGTGTTACGATATTGAGCTGAATTCAAACACAAGCGCATTTCCTTCAGTTGGAAGATTACAAAAAGATAGTTTGAAATGTGGGTAAAACTTTATAATAACTGCACGCTATTAAGCATGAGTAAAGCATAAGTAAATACTTCATTCATCATTTAAAAAGCATTGGTCCAACATGAGTTCTTAATTCATAAACACAGTTATACATGCCCGTCAGTGGTGAGTTTGTTTCATAATTTCAAGCATAGATTGTCCTCACTTTAAATGCGGTCACACAAAATACTTAACTAATGACAACTACCTGAATTATCATAAATTGCAGTTAAAACACATTTATAAAGCTTATGTTAACAATTAGCGCAACATCTATAAGTCCTTAATAATTGTTTTTTTGAATATTTGTTTTAATTTACAAATGGGTAATCCATCATTTATAAAGTATGAAAACACAATCATGAAATCCCTGATTGTCAAGCTTCTTAATCAAGAATAAAACATGTGTAACTGTGTTTATGACTCGCATACTAATGAGTTACTAATGACATGTTGGAACACTGCTTCATACATGATGAATGAAGTGTTTACTCATGTTTAACTAATGCTAAATAGTGTGTAGTTAGTATAAAGTGCTATGGAAATATGCACATCAAAACAGCCCTCCAGGGACCCCTTGCCGTCATCAGGAACCAGGGCCAAATGAAACCGCGTCTGCCTCATGGTGTGCAGCAGAGCCACTGCTGCCTATAAAATGTCAGCGTGCCCTCGTAGGTGACTGGTTTTAATCAGGATAAGGCTTGATCTGGAGATAAAGTTCTTCTCCTTATCGGTCATGACAGTTCTCGCTTGTTCCATCACACACAAACTGTAGGCGCACGCTGTGGCGGCCCGCTGGCATCAATAGCAGCAGGATTTTCGAACGGGATTTCACTGGTCTCGGGCTTGTGAGCAGTGATCCCTGATGCAAAGCTGTCTTATCTGACAAGCGTGTGAGGGTGTGTACGTTAGTGTATTCTCTACCCAGTGTGTATTTCTGCGTATGTATTTGTATGTATAGGAGTGTTCGACACTTTGAATAGCGACACAGACACTAGTTATCTAAAATCAAAAGCATGAGGGCATTAGAGTTCCCTCCACTCCTCCTCCCCTCCCTCCCTTCCCTCCATCCATCTTGCCAGCCATCCATCTATCCAGCACAAGCACTCCATCACCCCCTCCCTCCATTTCCCCTTATCCTTCATCCGCAGCACAGGGCTCAGACTCCAGGGGAGATTATGTCTGCCTGTCAGCTTCTCTCTTCTGATAGGTTGGAGCAGAGTTTTTATTTTATTTCCCTCTCCCCCTCCCCCCCTTCCCCTTCTTGCACACGTGAAAGCCAACATGATTGGCACTCATCTCAAGTTCTGATCGTTGTGCCGTGTGCAGATTTTGTGGGGGAGTCACTTCTGGCTTTTTGATACAGAGGCAGAGTGCTGCTGACAGCTAAAACGGCGAACGCTCGACGCAACTTTATCGGTAAATAGTCTTTTGTCTCCCGAACGTCTCCTCCTGGGAGAAGTCTTGTATTCCTGAGTCATAATGGGAAATGGTTCAGTGCCGCCACATCTGAGCTCCTCCCCCCCCCCAAAAAAAATCAGTAAAGGACTCTGTTCCTCCAGGAATGCAAAGAAAACAGAACATCTATTCTAATTGAATTGATTCCTGCTGATTACATTTGCGTAGGAAATTCATGCAATGAGTGGCCGAGGGAACATTTGAACCAAGGCCAGAGGTGGGCATGAGTAATAGCACAAGTTAAAATTTCAACCATTACTGCATACGCTTTACAACCAAGGGACATCTCTTTCTTCATTACTGCAGCGCTGCAGAGACTTCAGAGCGCTCCCATTACTTGTTCCTGATGGCCAACTTCCATTTAAATTTTTACCCAAACAGAATGACTTCATTATTGCTGTCTAATGTACAACGTCAGTACAGCTCTCTTTCCATAAGCTCCCTGCAAAGTTCAACTCAAGATCATTTCCGGAGCAGCAGTGTTTGGTACTCATTCGTGATAAACATTAAATCTTGAAACTTCTGCAAAATTAGAAGTTTTTAACAGCCTCGTTTGAATGCTAATTAGCTTTTTTTTCAGGAAATATAAAAACAACAAATAAATGTATTTCTTCTGGTACACTTAGTCGGCTAAATGATGAATGAAGTCATGCAATTTGTTTCATAAAACCATACAGCAGGTTTTGCAATCCTGCTCCATTATTAATATTTTTTAAGTGTGTCAACCGCTTGAAACCTACATGCTAAAGTTGAACATTTAGACTTGTGTCTCTTTGTAGCACCCACTCTTATGACACCTGTCTCTTCCAACTGCTTGCATGGCTTCCTGTAGCAAGCAATCAAATAGGTTACTTTGACTAAAAAGTGAGTGGCAGCATTTCGCAAAACAGTTTCTCCTCAGCTTAAAGCTCGGCAAAAAAATCCAAAATCTGTCATTTGTCTGACGCTCTTAAGCAAAACAACTTCCTCTCCAGTGGGTTCTTGTTCAGCCAACGTAGTGGTGGCACCGAGTCACCACACTAAAAAAATAAATCATAAAAAAAATATTCTCTTTGGATTCAGTCATGAGGGATCTCGCAGCGCAAATGTGAAACATACTTTGTTTTCCACCGTGATTGTGCCAAAGCAGAACTTGAGAGGGAAGAGCAGCTTGCAGCACTTATTGTGTGTGCACTCATTTGTGCAGCAGCTGACTTACACAGAAGTTGGTGGAGAACAGGAGAAGTTTGAAGAGATCCTCTGCGGTCCGAAACAAATTATTTTCCATCGTCTTTAATCTATTTTATCTTGAGTATCCATTTTACTAAATAAGGCAATCTGACCTAATTAGAATTATTCCCAGACCTCCAGATGGCTGGTCTGAATTAACACGCTTTGTTGACATGATGTGCAATGACACAGAAAACAGGATATTAATACTAATATCACAAACTTGCCTTGGACAGCTCAATGTACTGCATAAAACCAGCACAGCAGTATGCTCTGAAAGGGCGAGTATGCTCTTAAAGGGCCAGTATGCTCTTAAAGGGCCAGTATGCTCTTAAAGGGCCAGTATGATCTTAAAGGGCCAGTATGCTCTTAAAGGGTCAGTATGCTCTGAAAGGGCCAGTATGATCTTAAAGGGCCAGTATGCCCTTAAAGGGCCAGTATGCTCTTAAAGGGCCAGTATGATCTTAAAGGGCCAGTATGCTCTTAAAGGGCCAGTTCAACCAAATTCCAAGAAGTATATTTTATCACGTAATCTTAGTGGTGTCTTGCTTTTGTGCTGCTCAGAAGACGATAAATTCACAAACCACTCTGATGAAGAAATGTTCTCCTTAAATCCAGTTATGCAGTTTGAGGATTCTGACACTCACCAATGTTTTTATATTTGAAGTTTGGTCTCCGATTAGGACAGAATATATATGCACCCTCAAGATCACACGTACAATTGAGACATGTTTGTGCATATTCTTTGGACATTATTCATGTGGTTGCCGACGTAGTATATTTCTATTTCAGCACAATTTATAAAAGCATGTTACGGCTCCACACTCTTTAGACTTTTGTTTGCACCATTCATGACTTTAACTCTCTCTTTTTTATATCCGTGGGTGCACACGGTGCTGCATTCTCATTCCCTTTCATGTTATTTTACAGGGCATTTACCAATGCTAATGAAGTAAAACAATGGGTTGCATCATGGCAACAACACAAATCTGACAATTTAGCGGTTTAAGAACGTCATGGACTTTTCTTAGGACCTGAAGAACACATTTAAAAACAAACTAGGATGCAATTGTTGAAGCAATTATGTCTTTCCAGAAACAATGTCTGGTAACTGAATGATCCACAGAGCTCACTTTTTAAGGCATTTTCACAGGGACCATTTCTTTGGTGGAAAGTACTTTCAACCAAAAGCTTTCTGTATTTCTCTCTCCAACTAAGGACTAAGGCGGAAAAATACAATTTAATTGAACTGACCCTTTGAGTAAGCCGTGATAATTGCATAGTATCAGTGATGAAGGAAGAACGAGAAACCCTTAGTCATATCCAGCAGCACATCTTCACTTCCCAAACGCGTAATGGGCCGTGCCTCTGATCCCTATGAGCTAATTGGATGCTCATGTGCTATTGGGCAATACTTCCTCATTGATCATCACCAGATGCATTGAAAAAAAAAAAATGGATGAAATTATTCAAAACATGTCAGTCGTGCAGCGAGTTCACTGGCTCATTATATAGTGCGAGTGTTAAAGGCAGTCCCATTTCTCTGGTCTCCGTAAAACCATTTATGCTTGGAAAACATGAAGTAATAATATAGCTGTCGACCGAGCGACTGGAGGAACATGACGAACTCCATGAGCTATACATTTTGCTTCATTTGTAAGTAAAATAAATGAGATACATAACTGGACCACGGCTGATTTTATTTATGTTCTTATACATTTTGTCTTTTTTCTTTTCCTTGCAGTCCTTTCTTGTTTCACTTTAGTGCATCCGCTCTGTCGTTGGGACTCTTACCAGTGGAAAATTACTGTAATTTGTGACATTTGGTGTCTTTTCCCACAAGCTTTGAATCGCCGACTGTCGGAAATACCTTCAGTCGCAGCATGAGTGTATGAGTCACCCTCATTTTCTCGTGGAACAGAGAGAGAAGGACAGAAAAGAACACCACCAAGCGTTCCAGGAAGTCCAGAAACTGCCTCAGCATCTATGAAAAAGAAATGACTCAAAATTGCAGTCAAACATATAGAAGGCAGGATGGACAATGCTGGAAAAATACAGTACTCGGAAGCAACTCTGTGTGTCGCCATGCGTCTCAAGTTGGAAGCAATGAATACAAGGTAGTCCTTAGGAAGAAAGTTCATAGTGGGGGATAGACAGACGAGCGGAACGGTGCGAGAAGCTTACTGGCAGTGATGGTGGTGCCAGATGGGAGCGGGACGAGCTGCCCAGGAGAGGCGCCAGTAAGAAGAGACAAGTGGTGCCAGCCCAACTGTGTCTAACAGGAGGTCCAGCTATTTAATCAAACCCAACACTGAAACCGCACCAGTGCCAGATGCAATTTGAATCCTCATATAATGCAAACTCAAATTAGTTTTATATAGATTTCCCACCACACCTTCTGTCAAAGACGTTAGGATAGCTGGTTCTTTTAATAATCGTTTGTGAAAAACAGAATCTTCATTAGGACAGGAAGCATGGGGGAGAGGGGGAGGGGGAAGGGGGGGGTGACGGATTTTAGGATCACACCAGACTGGGTGATGAGATCT